>NW_024467212.1:428046-484000 GCF_000292625.1 Dacryopinax primogenitus | reverse complement strand
GGGGGGGGGGGGGGCGTGTAGAAGAGTGCCCAAGTGTGCTGGGAGCATCTGATGGTTGAGAATGTTGAGATGTCAAGGGTGAATGAGAATAAAGTTGAGGAATGTGGGGAAATGATGCCATGGAGTAACCTTGGGTTGTGAAACATAAGGGAATGTCTGCCTAAGGTTACATGTCAAAAAGGGAAAGAAAAAGGAGACCCTGAGATCACGTGAGTGTGAGACATTATGTGCCCTGGACACAATATCATGTGGATAGCACTATGTCAGCATATTAAAAGGGATTTTATAAAAAGAAATATAATACAGGCAGAAGTGCAACATGTTGTTGGCTCAGTGGAACCCTGTTTGGTAGTTTGTTCAACATAATTTCCATGCGGAATGAGTACATGCTACATGGGGGGGAGGTCAAATGTGGAAATAGACTCCAGCAGGGGTATAAGCTAGTAGGGTCCACCATGCACAGGATGCAGAGGTTGACAAAAACAGGGTAGACACATTTCTTAGTGGGAGAAAACACAGGGGGCATTGATGAAAATAATGGAGGAGTGGGGGAGATGGGAGCCTAGGTATAAGGGAGGGGTGGTAAGAGGTGAATATGGGGGAAGTTGTATCATTGGCAAGGGGGATTGCAGGTACCAATGTAGCATGCAAGTAGCATGGGGGTAGCGTGCAAATCTGCTTCCGAGCTTTGTTTCGGAGGCAGACGGAGGCAGACGGACGTATCCGCTACGTTGGTAGGGATTTGGCACGCTACATTGGTATGTCCCCGTGAAATGATACGCGGACAAAGAACTGAAAATTGATCGATTGAGGCGATTGGTTGTCCAACAGGTACTACGCCTGGGTGCCCATCAGCTCGTTCGTCTACACCTCACAGCGTATTGGATCATTCACAACGACTGAGCGAATCGCCATTTCGGTATTATAGCACCCGCTCATCATACGCCAGGAAGTGCATATAGCCTCGCTTATCGAGTCAGCTCGACATCATCCTCTTCTCCCTCCCACCACCATCCACCTACACACACAATGTCAGCAGCTCGTTCAGTGCGATTGGCAGCTAGGCGGCCTCTTCCCCATTCAATGGGCAAGGGAAGAGTCAGTGTCCCTGTCTTGCTCGTCCGTGGTCTTGCCCAGCCTGTACAAACAGATCGTGTACGTCCCACTTACCTCTCTCCCGCCCCACTCACCTTCCCCGCAGGACACCATCACCCGTCTCCTCTACTCCATCGGGTCCAAAACCGAAGTATCCCGCTACCTTCGTATCTTCAGCTCCTCCTCCCACCCTTCCTCTCCCGCAAAGTTCGCCGTCATCAAAATAGGCGGTGCGATCCTCACAGACCAACTGCAAGACCTCTCTCTCTCCCTCTCCTTCCTCTACCGCGTAGGACTCTACCCTGTCGTGCTACACGGTGCTGGTCCGCAGCTGAACGAGATCCTCGAGAGTGCCGGAGTTGTGCCGGACTACATCGACGGGATCAGGATTACCGACCCTCAGACGCTAGGCATCGCCCGCCGCGTATTTCTCGAAGAGAACCTCCGGCTCGTAGGAGCACTCGAAGCGCTCGGCACGCGTGCTAGGCCCATCACTTCAGGCGTATTCACAGCCACGTATTTGGACAAAGACAAGTACGGATATGTGGGCAAGATCACCCGGGTCGATAAGCGGCCTGTTGAGGCTTCGATCCGTGCTGGTGCGCTTCCAATCCTGACCAGTCTGGCGGAGACGACAGAAGGACAGATGTTGAATGTGAACGCTGATGTGGCCGCTGGGGAACTGGCGAAGGAGTTGGAACCGCTTAAGATCGTTTACCTTAATGAGAAGGGAGGGCTGTTTCATGGTGTCACGGGCGAGAAACTGGACGTGATAAACCTTGATGAGGTGCCTCCTACCCCTCTCCTTCACCCGGGGTCAGAACTAACTGTATGCGCAGGAATACAGCGAGCTGATGAAACAAGAATGGGTGAAATACGGCACCAAGCTCAAGCTGCGCGAGATCAAAGAGCTGCTCGACCACCTGCCCCGCACATCAAGCGTAGCGATCATCCGGCCCGACATGCTACAAAAAGAGCTGTTCACTGACTCGGGCGCCGGGACGCTCCTCCGCCGGGGGTACAAGCTGTTCAAACACTCTACGCTCGAGGCGGTGGGGATCGATAGGTTGCGACAGATCATCGCGGACCGGGACGCGGATGTGCTGTCTGGTCGTACGAGTGTGGCTAGCGAGCTCCAGCTGCTCACGGGGGATGGGTTGCCCTATACAGTGTACGGGGACGAGCCACTCGACGCAGTAGCAATCGTCTCCCACCCCCCTGGCGAACCTGCAGTCCTCCGCAAGCTCCTGGCAAGCAGGACAGGAGTGTTAAACAATGTGTTGGACAACGTGTGGAATGCCCTGAGAAAGGAACATAGGAGGCTGTTTTGGACTGCTACGGTTGAGGAGGAGGTCGTCCCTAGGAATTGGCATTTCGAGAGGGCGGATGGGAGTTTTACGAGGGCGGGACGGTACGGCCCTTTTCCCGCTTTCCTTAACGACGAAGTACTGATTCGAGCTGTGCCTATTGGTAGGAGCCTATTCTGGTACGGGATCCAGGATGCGGGGGAAGTAGAACGCTCCGTCCGCTTATTTGAAGAAAAAGGCCGCATAGAGCGCTCTTACCTCCCACTCGTACGCCGTCCAGGCGGGTCACACAATACAGTCCCATCCGTATCCAACTCGGACCGTGGGACGCCATTCTCTCCCTCTGGCTCGAGGCGGGCGTATAGCACCTCCCCCCCCTCCACCTCTGGGGAAAGGAAACGCCTGGCCTTGATTGGCGCGCGCGGATTTACGGGCTCGGCACTCATCAGCCTGCTCGCCCGTCACCCGCTACTCGAGCTGGCGCACGTCTCATCCCGCGAACTAGCCGGGTTTCCGCTAGAAGGCTACCGGAGTCCGAAGAACTACGAATCCCTCTCACCCTCCGCTGTGGGCGAGCTCGAGAAGTCTGGCATGGTGGACGCTTGGGTGCTGGCGTTGCCTAATGGCGCCGCGGCGCCGTTTGTGCAGGCGATTGAGCATGCCCAGGGACAGGGGGTGGTGCTGGACTTGAGTGCGGATAAGAGGTTTGAACGCCCGCAGGATGGGGAGGGTGGGCAGGGGTGGGTGTATGGACTGCCTGGTGGGCGTTGTTGACTTTTTCTTTTTTGGGAGTTGCTGAATCGTTTTTGTGCTGTGTTTTGTACCATATCCTCCTGAATCGCATGCCTACCTTCGTCAATCCATCGCATCATATCGCATCGCATCGCACCGCACTCCCAACCCGTCCTGCAACGCCAGAACTATACGGCCGGGAACCCCTCCGCAGTGCAAAACGGATCTCCAACCCAGGGTGTTACGCGACCAATACCCAGCTCTTGCTCGCTCCTCTCCTGCCCTACCTGGAGCTTTCCCGCCCGCCGACGGTGTTTGGTATGTCGGGGTACTCGGGCGCGGGGACTCTGAAGGGCCAGGGCCAGGGACAGGCTCTTGGCCGGCCTGGGAGTGTGCCGAAAGTGGACCCGCAAGAATTGGGAGGGGCGGTAAGACCTTACAGTCTTACAGACCACATCCATGAGCGGGAAGCTGCTTTCCACTTATCCTCTCTCTTAGGAGCCCAAGGGGACGGGCATGGGAAGGGGAAGCAACTGGAAATAGCGTTCATCCCTAGTGTCGGACCCTGGTTCTCGGGCATCTTGAGTGTCCTTTCCGCTCCTCTGTCAAAATCGTTCAAAGCTTCCAACATCTGGGAACTGTATGAGCAGTATTACGCACACGAGCGGCTCGTCCGGATCCAAAAAGATCGGGCGTCGCCGTTGCAGGTAAAGGACGTGGCTGATCGACAGGGATGGACTGTTGGGGGCGTACAGGTCCATTCGGGAGGGAAGAGAGTTGTAGTCGTTGCGGGGTTGGATAACCTTTTGAAGGGTGCGGCGACGCAGTGTTTGCAGGTGAGTGCGCGCTGGGTTTTGAGCTTGTGCGCCTGGGCTGGGGTTGTGCGCCTGGGGTTGGGCGGCTGGGGCTGAATGAGTGTTTGTTGTAGAACTTGAACCTTGCACTGGGGTATGAGGAGTTAATGGGTATTCCGTTGGATGAGGAATGATGGGAGCACGCAGGGTATTTAGGGAATAGGGCACGGGACATGGGACATGGGACAGTAAGGATGTGCATTTGATACGTTGGTTCTTGGATAGAAGAAATTGAAGATGGAATTCTTGCTCACTGCGGGATGTGAGCACCTGTCGATGAAGTGCCTCGCTGAGGTGGATAAACATGGTCCTTGGAGATTTTGGAGATATGGTCACTACAGTACAATGACTCTACGACTATGCTACACCCCTATCAGGTGTGAAATGTCCGATGCATGACAGAAGACGAAGCTATTCCCATTGGCTAGTGGTGTGCACATCTCACAGCAAGGCTAGAAGTAGCCCGACACTTGCGGCGCTCAACAATAGCACATTACCCGCCGCGGCGGTTGGAACAGCGACCGAAACCGAATCTGAGCCGGAGCCTGAGCTAGGTGATGCGCTCTGAGTTGCGCTCTGGATCAGCGGGAAACCGGTAGATAGCAGCGAGGACGATGGGGCGTTGATCAGGTAGTTGGAAGAGATCGGTTCAGACGAGTTGAATTCGGTCAGGGTGACCGTTGCGGTTGCACTTAAGCTGTCTCTACAATCAAGATTGGTGAGATATAGTGGGAACACCGGAGGACAGCTTACGAAGGTACGGTGCCTGGGGCTAGTGCGGAGAGTAGGAATGTCCCGCTGGCGGCGAGAACGATATCGATCTCCTGGAGCGAGGGCACGACGACAACCTGCCACAGGTCATACGGATACGTGTCCGTAGAAGTGATGTTGAAGAAATACTCTAACACCGTCCCGGGAGCAGGAAGCGGCACATTCTCTCCGACGACGTACACGGGATATGGGATGCTGGGCTACCTAGGTGCTCAGAGGATATCATCATCTGAAGAATGGGAATCGACGTACAGGATAAAGGAGGATAGTGACCGTTTGGCCGGTTGCGTTTACCCTCGGATCCACCTGCAAAACGATGCGATCTGCTTCAGGCCAGGGACGTGGAGCGCCTCCCTGGAACGGAATCGGGATGTCACTGGGCTCGATTAGACGGATATCTCCGGGCTGTAGGGTTGTCGAATTACTGGTCAGGGTAGGCGACCATATAGCAAATGGGGGGGAGAGCTCTGAAGCAAATTCGAACATTTGGATTCCGACTATTTCCACTCCTGGGTGATACATCCGCTATGTTCTGAGTCTAGAGCACAAGGTGAGGTATGAGGCTAGTCACCATCCATCCATAGCCGTAGTGTGGCAGTTGTTCTGGCAAATACACCGGTTGTTCCCAGCTGCCATTGGCCGAGGTATTTCCAAGGAAAATCATTATAAGATCACTGTGAATTCGCATTCAGACCAGGGAGACGACAGGGTAACAACCAACACACTATATCAGGCCAGACGAGGTAAAGGGGGTCATTGTCGACACCATCAGCATGACAGGCCTGCTCGGCGAGCTCGTCGCCCACAGAAAAGACAAAGGTGCTAGTACTTGGTAACAGGCAAGTAAGAGGGCTGATTTGCGCACGTGCCAAGCCCAACAATACGCCAAGCGATAAGAACAGTCCAAGAGAGTTCATCGCGTGTCTTTGGAATGGGTTGTCCTGTCGACGTGGGAGCTGGAGCAGACATAGCAGCCGCAGCAAATGGTGGCTAGAGGAGACATAGCAGCCGCAGCAGATCAGAGGCGTAAAATCTTTGCCTCCCACAGGTTGCAAAAGGGACCGAACAAAAGAACACCGAGGTGAGTCCCGAGGTTCTATTTTTGATTCTGTAGTTCACACCGCCCCTCACTTGTGCCGGTTATACCTATAGAATTGGGTTTCTCGCTGGCAATCGCCGAATTCGCTGGCTGCTGTTGTGCGCTCATCTTAACAAAGACAAAGTGATTTCTTTTCAAACTGAATAAATGATACAGTGGCTCGTCTAGTGGTTCATATCTGGTCGTCCAAGTCATAAGTCATAAAAACCATCACCCAAACTCTCAAGCCAGTTCCTGTTGGATGAGATCCGCCGCCCTCTCCGCAACTGCGATGACAGGCGCCATCGTATGTCCTGAAACGATCCTCGGGAAGACAGAAGCGTCGCACACCCTCAAGCCCTGCAGCCCATGCACCCGCAGCCTAGTGTCAACAACGCTGTCCTCCCCAGACTGGCCCATGCGCGCTGTGCCCGTCGGGTGGAACAATGTCTCCGCCTTGCGCTTGCACCATGTTGCGATCTGGGCGTCGCTCAGCTTTCCTTCGTGCGCGTCCCCGAGGTTGTATGCCTCTTCTTCCTCCGAGACGATCGTGTTAGGGTCAGCAACGTCGCGCAGTGCCAAGTCCTCTGCGAGCGGCTGAGAGCGCGCAATGCGCATGGCGATCCTCACACCGCGGACAAGGCAGGTGACATCCGTCTGTGTGGAAAGGTAGTTCGGATCAATAGCCGGGTAATCGAAAGGGCTCTCCGAGCGAAGTGTGATGCTCCCCTTGCTTTCGGGCTGAAGGAGATAAGGCATAAGTGTGATCGCGTCCGTCCCCTTCGGCAGCTGGGCTTTGCCGAACTTGACAACACCAGCAGGAACACCCATGATCTCAATATCTGGCGCGCCGGGGTTGGCGTTACACTCGTAGGGGATCTTCTCGTCTTCTTCTTGGAAGTTGAGGTTCTTGTCGTCCGTGCGGAAGAAGGCGACACATTCGGCAAAGTTGGTGGTCATCGTGCCTTTGAGCCCCAGGAGCCAGCGGATGATACACGGCAGTGCGCGTAGAGGGCTGCGGACGAGCCAGTCGAGCGTACGGCCTTTCTTAGCACGGAAGAGGACAGGGACTTGTAAATGATCCTGCAGGTTCTGGCCGACGTGCGGCAGTTCGTGCTTGACTGGGATGTTGTGTGCCTCTAGCTGGTCGCGAGGACCGATACCAGAGAGCATCAGCAGCTGAGGGGTGTTAATCGTTCCGGCGGCAAGGATGACTTCCTTCTTCGCTAGAACAGTGAATCGGCCCAAGCGCTTCTTCTCATCCGCAACCTCGACGCCGACTGCGCGCTTGCCGTCGCGGGAGAGGAGCACACGAGTTGTGAGGGTGGAAGTGACGACCGTCAGATTTGGGCGGGCGAGCACGTCAGGAGTCAGATAGGCTGTTGCGGCGGAGGAACGATGTCCTTTCTGGTCCACGAATGTCAAGAACTGGGAAACGCCGACTGTCCCTCGGGGAGTGTTGAAGTCCCTGCTCCCAGTCAGCTAGGCATTCATGGTCCAAAGTCGAATCAACTCACGGATTGTAAGGAATCCCGACCTCCTCCGCAGCCTGGACGAACTTCCTTGACACGGGGTGTACTTTCCCGAACCCAGTCTTCCAAGGTCCCTCGGTCCCCCTCTCCTCAAGATCGACGTCCTCATGTTCCTTGCTTGGAGTGTACCCCTCGCTCCTCTTCAATGGCTCTCTTAGGCTCTCGTACCCCCACCCCTCGCAGCCCATCTTTTCCCACTCGTCGTAGTCCGAGGGCGCGCAGTGGTGGTAGATCAGTACGTTTACACTGCTGCTTCCCCCAAGGAGCTTGCCGCGGGGCCAGGAGAGCCGGCGGTTATCCAGATGCCGCTGTGGGGTAGTGGCGTGCTGCCAGTCGTAGGAAGACCAGAGTGTCCGAGACCAAGTTGCCGGGATTTTGGACCACAGCTTATTTGCGTTCCTGGTTTTCTATCAGTTCCGTGCAAGAGTAGACCGGAGGAAAGACTCACGACTCGCCAGCTTCGAGCAGGAGAACCTTGGTGCGCCCGTCTTCGCTCAGCCTGTTGGCGAGCACGCATCCTGATGGGCTGCTGCCGACGATGATGATGTCCCAGTCTTGGTTTGCCTGTTCGAGCCAGGAGAAGCTCTTGATGGGGGAGGAGAAGGAGAACATTGTTGCGTTGATTGACTGGTGAGTGATTGGTTGTGAGGGTTTAGAGGGTTGTAGAGTAGTTAAGTTGGCTTAGGGTAGCTGAATTGCTGAGGAATTGGTATGCCGCAGATATCCTCGTCTTTATACCCATTGTCAAGATGGAGGAGTTGAGCGGATTCCCGCAAACTGCAGTCTCCGCAGTATGATCCCATCCTTTCCGCAAGCCCACTGCGGCATCATCCTATTCTCGCAGAAGAGGCAGCCATCAAGCGAGGAATAATGAGCAGAGGAAGACAAGGAAAGGTAGTGACGCAGTGTCAGAATCGGATGTTGACGGTGCCAGCTCCCAAGTACGGTGAGGGCGACCAAAGCCCCGAGCGGGCGCAGTCAGGCTGGGGCGTGACCAAATTCAGGCGCTGTGCAGCTCGGGAGTGAGGCCTGGACTGCTGGCACGGAGTAGCATTTGGAAAGGTAAGTCTGATGCTGCGCTTGATGGCTGGCAGGCGATGCGCCCGAGGAACATCCCAGAGTTGATGAGAAGCAAGACCGACAGGCTTCTTAGAAGCGTTTTCGGAAACGCGGCTCGCTCCAGGCGCCCTTGTCGCTCCAGGACCGGCATGTGATGTTCATATCCTCCGGTGGTGGAGCAGGCGGATCACCTGATTAGCTTCGCGGATTGGTCCGATGTACACCTCTATTTTCGAAGGATGATCAAGAAGGAGGCAGAAAAGCGGTCAATCCATGGATACACATGATTTGCAATAACTTCCCTCGTACTCAGTTCACTGATCCAAGTATGTCCGAACACGGACGTCGTATATCACCCAGTTTATTCAGTCAATGTGCTTCTCTAACATTGATCGGATGACATCGGCACCTCTGTCCGCCTCCGCACAACCTAGTCACCCAACAATATTAGCCTCTCATATCGTCCACGGTAAAACATCGCAAAAGGCGAGGAACTTTACCTTATAGAAGCACCGAGATAACTCCCGAGCCGTCACGTTGGGTTCTACAACCCTAGTCCCGCGAGGGGCGGAAGTGTGCGGCACATCTCTATCAAAACGCGATATCGACGCGAGTCAGCATAGTGCAGACAAGGGAGGGTCTGATCGTACCGGAGAATATCAACCTCCGATATTCCCAGTCTTCAACTCTCCCTCATTGCAAGCCAATCCAGCGGAAGACTGTTCGTGTTTCGGCGATGTGCACTTCATGAAGAAGAATTCGGGGAGGGGATTAGACAAGTTGAAAGTCGGGATTCGGAAAACGAGCCTCTGTTCCCTTCTTCGGCGGAATGTTGACGCCCGCACAGGACAACAATTCTCGACTCTTTATTGGGTAATCGGGCCGTTCTCGTGGTTGGTGTCATTGGATGCCCAGAGCGTAGTGATCCCGGTCCGCACACCCAACACACTCGATCCACCCGTAGCTCGTGGAACGATCGGGGACGAATGGAGCGTGCGGAGCTACGGCGACCTCGGGATTACGTTACCTAACGGTGATAAGGAACCGAAGTGCGAATCGGCCCGCCTTTAGGCTATTGTATGCTGCAGAGGTGAAAGGTTGACGGAAATAATTGGTACATGTATGTGAGGCTCGTCCATGGCATGCATGGCTGCAGCTTATCCGCCATCCTTCAGTCCCCCACAACCAGACCGGCGCAGATCACTCACCTTTCCCATCATTGGCTCAGGAAGCAGTGGAGTATCCCGTGTTGTAGCCAGTCCAGTCCAGTCCTGCATCTGGGAAAGCACCATCTGGGAAAGCGCGCTAGCTACCATGTAAAACTCCTCAAGTCAGCATTCGCCCTGGAGCGATGAAGACTACGCACATCTAGAACTAGTCCGTCAGTGGGGCAGTCTACCGGGCGTTTCGGAACGACTTGGCTTTGACGGCTCACCATCCAAACAGTACAAGTCCCTCGGTCACTCCGCTTCAACATACCCAGCTCAGCAGATACAATGTCACCCTCTGTATCCAACTTCGACTCGGTGATCATTCCTGATCTTGTCAACATGGCGCCTTTCGAGTTGCGGATCAATCCGCTGGATCATATCATCAGTCCAGCCAGTGACGAGTGGCTCAAAGCCTCCGGGACGCTTACAACGAAGAAAATGAAGAAGGCCCAGAAAGGGTTGAACGCAGGGTTACTTGGTTCCATGTGTTGGCCCGACATACAGGACAAGGAGCGCCTCCAAGTCTGCGCGGATTTCGTCAACTACCTGTTTCATCTTGACGACCTCACAGATGAAATGGATGCGATAAGTGCTGGCGGTGTACGGGAGGCGGTCATCGATGTACTCGACGATCCAGAGAAGTGGACGAAGAAAATTTCCAGGCGAGAGGCGCATGCGATCTCCGTTCTGACCCTCGAGCAAGTTTCCCGCACTCCCCACATCGTTTCTGATTCTAATGCTGCTGACAGCATGTGGTTGCGCATCTGTCGTACTGCGACTCCGTTGGTTCAGAGACGCTTCAGAGACACGCTAGAGGAGTTCTTTGTTGCGATCATGGACGAGGCCATAGACCGGAAGAAGAAGGTCATTCGGGGTGTTCAAGACTATATCATTCGTCGCCGCGCCAATGGTGCTGTGCGCCCTTGCTTTGTGTTGATCGAATACGCCAATGGATTTGAGCTTCCGGAGTCAGTGTGGCATCATCCCATTATCCGAGACCTTCAGGATTGGGCTGATGATCTGGTATCATGGGCGAATGGTGGGTTTTATCTCAGTGTCTGCGCGTGTCTATTCTAACTGTTTCTGCAAGACATCTTGTCCTTTGGGGTTGAATACAGTCGTGGGGATACCTCGAATATTGTCATGTCAGTCATGCATGAGCAAGGCCTCGGAGTTCAGGACGCTATGAACACTGTTGGCAAGATGTTTGGCGACGTGGTTGAGAATTACCTGGCTGCCCGTGCTGCGCTGCCCTCTTGGGGACCGGGGGTCGACCGAAACGTACAGTTTTCTCTCCAGGGTTTGGAGTACTGGATTATCGGCTCTGCCGAATGGTGCTTTGGACCCAACGGTATTTTGAGGATGGGATGTTGGTTAGAGACAGTCGGGTGATGGAATTTCAGCATCCATACAAGTTGTGAGTAGACAGACCCAGGATGAACGATCGGGAGCGAATCGAGCGTGCTGAGCTGTCAGCACTTCGGGGTAACGTTACATGGACGGTGATAGGGAACCGAGGTAGGGATCGGCCTGCCTGTAAGGTATTGGGTCAGGTGAAATGTTGAGGAAATGGTCTATACATATAAGGAAGGGTCCTCCACATCCATCCTGCCGCTAATTCGCCGGATATCGGTTACCTACAAGGAGACCGGCGCAGATCTTTCACCTTCCCAATCATCAGCTCTCGATGCAGTGGAATAACCAAAAATGTTGTAGCCAGCCGTTTCCATTCTCCACTCGGGAAAGCGAGCTACTGTAGTTCCTACATAAAACACTGAAAATCAGCATGAGCCGTGGAGCGATTAAGACCACGCAACATCCAGATTAGTCCTTGAGCAGGGGAGTCTACCGGGGGTTGACATTCTCCGGAGGAGATCAGCATCAGCGATGCTGGTCACCGCTCCAGCACCCGTCCTCCATTCCACCTCGGCTCTCGGAAACGTCCTGTTTTCTCTCTTCGCGTATCATTTCGTCCCCTTACCTCGCGCCGATGTGCGGTACAACAGGTGTGCACGACCGTTTAGGTTCTTCTCGGAATGGCTCCGGTTGTGATCTACCATCTAGAGTTTTTGTACCCCTTCGTTCAGTCGACAACTTGAAGATCGGCACGCCCCACGTACGACTCGGGATGTTGAGGACGGCTGCATCTGAAAGGAATATGATCCAGTCATCCGTGAGTGAATGCTTGATGGAAACAAGGATTGCCGCTACTGCGCTACGGATCATCGCTGTCTCTGTGACTCTAGAAACAGGGCTCACAGAGATGATGCCCCACAGGTGCGACAGGCAAGCGCGTTGCTGCTTGAGAAAGCTCTATCGGAGAATCTTTTGCTGCTGGATATTGGTCCTAGATCTGTGAGAGCGGAGGTCAAACCAGTGTGGCAAACGGACAGAGTAGAGACGTACGTCGTATGATGTTGCCAATCACGGAACGGGGAGTTCTTCGCGCATATAGTGTCTTTGACGAAACGATCTCGTGACTCCTATCCATCTCAAATCTCTCATCAATACTCTGGAGCGGTCGCATACGGCACTTACCGTGATGAGCAGGTATATGGGGCTTTCCATCTGAGCAAGTGTGCTGCACATTCTAATTTCGAAGCCGGATTCGACGTTCGAACGACACTTCGAACGAGGTTCGAAAGGCAACATAGTAGAAGGCAACGGACCCTATGCACACTTAGGTAAACTAGGAATGGAGTTAGGATAGTTAGTCCGAAATCCGAAACGCCTCCGAATGTATATAGGGAGGATTCGAGTACTTCGGAACGAGACTTTTCTCTCCCTCACCTTACACTACACCTTTAACTTAGTCATTCTTTCTCCTCCCTCTCTCTCATATTGGGCCATCCGAACCTCGTTCCAGTCTTCGAAGCGCACTCCGAGTCCTCTTTCCCTCAGTCCTATCGATTCCGGTCTGTCCTTTCGATTCCAACAGTCGAGATTCCGAACGCCTTCACCCCTGTCAGTCATATGCACTCACGCCCTGTGGTTCGGAATTAGGATCAGACTTCGACTTCATCCTAGCCATCTCTTCGGAACTGACTTCGATTACTACCAACGCTTCACTTGCAAACCAACCTCTACTCGAGTGGTGCTGTTACTATCTTCCCCCCTCCAGCAGACTTACTCCTGACGTCTCATAGGGAGGTATAGAGTACACAAGACATAGCCCAGGTCCAGAACTGGTAATGATTGCATCAAACCCAGTCGACCTCGATGGTCGTTCAACATCAATGTCTTCGGTGGGCTGGTTGGAGGGCATGATGCTCTGAGTACACCTATCGGGGATAGGAGCACGGTCCACAGGGTAGTCTCGTATTGTAACATAGGACAGTGGCCGGAGACCATCTTGATGATTCTCGCCAAGCCTTCTGATGACGGCAATGCCCAGTCATTCGCATTTAAAGGCCGAGCACGTGAAAAAGGAGTCATTTCCCCCAGGATCCGTTTAAAATTACTTATTTAAGTCTAGGCCAGGTTCCTGCGAGGAAAGCGTCCGAGCTGCGGAGCGTTCTTCTGTGGTAGGAACGTAAGGTAAAAGGTATTAATAGCGTATATTCATTTAGTGTTTGTAGGGTTCCGGGGACATCGGGTACTCGGGCCAGTCTGCCATTCCAAAAACCATCGAGGCGCCTGACGTCTGACCGTTTAACAACCTTGAATCGTTGCAATGAGGATCTGCAGAAATAAAGTCCGGTCTCGATGATAACAATTAGTGGCATGCACAGCCGACTTGTCCCATTAGAGGATCCGAGCTCAGACTTGTCTTGGATGCGTCCTGCGTATGACTTGTGCTGGAGCAGTCAGATCTTATCGCACTGGTGCTACTCGGGCGGCACTAGTGGCCGATCTCTGAAAGTGCCCCAATGATACCAGAACTGGAGATAACCATGTTGAAGCATTGTCGAGCCGGAAAAGACCTCATCCGGCGCCGATATAGTAAGTCTCGTAGCTGTGTAGGAGAGAACAACGGGAAGAACAACGTATGACGATCCCTAAGAGGGTCGGCGTCAATCTTTGTCGATGCTTGCAGTTGGCACAAGGAAAAGACGGCAAATCGACAAATGAAGGATCGTCCAAACTTCTAGCTCCAATCTTTGGCAGTGTTCAATGAAGAAAAGTTTAGATCAAGGTCGCACAATCATAGCCGACAACCTTGCCAGCTCAGGCGAGGCACAGGTCAAGAGATTTATAAGTGCATGCGGGGTAGTGCGCCGCCTCCCGCAGCTCGGTTCCGAGAGAGACACCGACCAAGCCTCGTTCCATAACAAGCTATTCTTTCTCCTGCTCAAGTTGAGAAAACCGTTGCAGTGCAGAATTTTCAAGTCAATCTCGATGGTCGTTCGATATAGACATCGGTAATCGGGGTCGTTGACGCCACGGCGCCGTAGAAGAACGGAATCACGTCACTGGCGAGGTCGATCCTAAGACGATTTTCGCTACCCGTGATAAGAAAAGCACTGCATTGGAAGAGCCGATTTGGGTACCATGCGTTTGGTGGTGGTAGAAGGTAAAGGTTCAGGAAAGAAAAGATCGTCGGTCGGGGCGATCTCCAAAAGCATTGCCCGATGTCCCGATCCTCCGGGTCTGTCTCCGTTTGGGGGGTGATTCTGGACCCTTTGTTGCGGGAACAATTCCGTTGTCGGTCAGCGCGTGACCTTGTAACCCCCACTTTTTTGCTCGTGTTTTCTACGGTTATTTCCAAGTCTGAAAAGCTAACGGCATGAACAGACAGACAAGATTTCAGATCAGATGTCCAATTCTGATTGGTCTGGATTCCAACTTCAGGGTTTAGAAAGAAAGGAAGTGAGGTCACAATGTTGTCATGGGGTGCTGTCACGCGTGACAGGGTTCTCTGCCCTTTCAACATGACGGCCAGGAGGTTCTCACAGCGCGCGACAGCTCCGTGATGCGTTCCTCAAGAGGATTCCCCTTCGTCTTTTACATTCTTCCACCATTATCAAGGCACGGTTTGCCGGTAATTACGCTCATCTCCGCCCCACGCTAGAACCCCACCTCGAGGTGAAGATTGCAACACCGCAGAACCGCATGTCGACGACGTCTGATCTGCGCTGGCACTTCTAGACTCGGCTCAAAGCACCGCAAGGACTTCTTGCATTGCCCACACGTACAGCAATAGATTAATAAACAAGCTATCACACAGCGGCGGCGGCGCACTCTCTGTTTTGTCACCTACATCCACCGGCATTAGCGCCTTGCCGGTAATCAGCCGCCCGAGCCAAAGGATATTGCGCGCATCTGGAAGTCAGCAGTCCGGTCCTAGCGTGTGAAATCTTGCCCAAAGGATCAAACAAGGGTCATCAATCATCACGAGCATCCGGAGGAACGGGTCGTTCCTGGAGCTTCGCGGGACAACCTGCCTATATATCTACTCTGTCCCTTGCCTGTTCTCATTCCGTGTGCAAGATTCAGCGACATGGGTTACGTCTTCTCTCGCCCGTCAGACGTCAAGCCGTTCGCGTACCTCTCCATCCCCGCCGGTTCCCAACAATATGACATCATACTGGTCGGCGCTGGCCCTGCGGGGTGTGTGCTTGCGAACCGTCTAAGCGAGGGCGGCAAATATCGCGTTCTCTTGATCGAAGCAGGCGTGGATAACAGCAAGGAGACGTTCACGAAGATTCCTGCGACTTGGGCAAGAACGCTGTGGACTGGTATCGACTGGCAGTACTATACGACGTGCGTGTCCCTTCTTTCGGAACTATCTTATCTAACGAGAAGCAGCCCGCAGAAGCATCTCGATGGACGCAGCCTATTTTGGCCCAGGGGCAAGGTCCTTGGTGGAAGTAGCAGTATCAACGCTTTGATCTATCACTGTGGTGCACCAGCGGACTTTGATGCTTGGGCTGAAGAGGAAGGTGCGGCGGGATGGGGGTATAAGGATCTTGCACCGTGCGTATTCATGTCATCCTGTCATGACTTTGTTTTGTTGTCTGCAGGCTGATATCCAAACAGATACTTCCGGTTATCGGAGACCTACACGCCTAAAGAGCATCACGCCGACGTGGATCAGACTCATCGTGGCACCTCTGGTCCATGGCAAACCTCTTTCTCCCCTCCTACCCCCGTCTTGCAGAAATACGTTTCCGCTGCGCAGACTGTTGGCATACCGTACACGCCCGACTTGAACACACCCGCCGGGACTGAGGGGGTGAACCAACTGTCGACGTTCATCGATCAGAAGGGGCACAGGAGCTCGGGGGCGACGGCTTACCTCACCCCGGACGTGCTGACGCGAGAGAATCTGACCGTGCTGACGGGCGCACGGTGTACACGTGTACTGCTGCTTGAGGGGAAAGCAGTTGGCGTGGAGCTGGTCGACGAGCAGTCGCGTACTGTCGCGAAGGAGGTGTATGTGAGCGAGGGGGGAGAGGTCATCGTCTGCGCGGGGGCAGTCAACACCCCTCAACTGCTGATGCTCAGTGGACTGGGGCCGAAGGAGGAGCTGGAGAAGGTTGGGGTGCAATGTGTCAGGGATCTGCCGATGGTTGGGAAGAATCTCCAGGATGTGAGTGCTTCTCTCACTACTCGCCTCCCGCTCTCCACGAACATCGCCAGCATATGCATCACCGTCCCTTTCTTCTCTACCAGACCAATGCTCATCCTCTCACTTTTGTAGCATCTCCAAACCTGCATCTGTATCCGTACCAAGCCCGGTCGCTCCCTCGACTTCCTCGCCACCTCACCCCTACAATCCCTCTTCCCCCTCGTGCAATGGATGCTCGGCTTCAAAGGTCTGCTGACTCGGAATGGCGCGGAAGTAGCCGCCTTCTGTCGGATGGATGATCCCAAGTGAGTTGCTCCTCCCGGTATTGCTGTGGAGCATACTCATCTGCCCTCAGGTTCGGGTTCGACGGTCCAACACACGGCGAGTACAAGTCCAACGCGCACCCCGGCACGCCAGACATGGAGATCATCGCCGCACCCGTATCGTTCGTCAATCACGGCGCAGTGAAGGGACCCTGGATGCGAGGAATCACGATTGACCCTGTCCTCCTCCAGCCGAAGAGCAAGGGCTGGGTAACGCTCCGCAGCAACGATGTATGGGAATATCCAGAGATTGAACCCAAGTGTGTGAAAGCCCTTTTAGTTTTGAACATGTACTGAATGTGCCGCTCAGCTACTTCTCCGATCCCTCAGACTACCAGTGTCTAGTACGCGGAGTGCGCGTCGCCTTGCGGATAGCGCGCTCTTCTCCCCTAGTTGAGGAATTCGACCTCCGCACGGGAAAGCATCCGAACGTGTGCAAGGATACAGAAGAGGACTGCTATAATATGGGAGACTCGAAGGAAGAGGATCTAAGTGATGAGGAGATCGGAGAGTGGGTCAAGAGGAAGGCTGAGACGCTTTATCATCCTGTGAGCCCCTCAGCATGTGATAATGCTCGGGCCGATATGCTAATATGGATGGGAACAGTGCTGTTCTGCGCGCATGGGCAAATCTCCTGAAGACAGCGCCGTAGACCTTGAACTACGCGTACACGGTATCGACCGGTTGCGCTTGGTCGACACCTCTGTCTTCCCGCGGATCGTTTCTGGGCATACAGTGCGTTTGTTCCCCATTTCGAGGTTGAGTCGGTGCTGATATAAATACAGACGGCACCGGTCATCGCCGTTGCGGAGAAGGCAGCGGTGCTAATACGCTCGGCGTTGGCGGGAAGGGAGGGGAAATGATGCTTGTACGGTAGTTTGCTTTCGATCACGTAAAGCACTTACGTTGATCTGCGTGTCGGTCTTTGGTACCATATGATATGCTCTTATGGTAATGGCTCAGATTGGAGTGATGTGACCCGATGCTGTCGTGATGTTGTCCAGAATTCCTCTTCTTCTAGAGCTCCTGCAGTAGGTTGTGGAAAGTGATCATGAGGAAGGCGTGTGTCCACTTCATGGGATTGAGGGACCTCTGTCTTGGAACTGGACCTCGAGGAAGTTCCTTCCCAGACCCGTTGAACAGAAAACATATAAGAACAGCGTGCTGGATGACTCTCTCAAGCGTCAGCATCCCTCAACATCTGCCTCAAGTGAGGCTCTACGGCCAGCAGACGTTTCCAATCTCCCTCGTTTCAATATTTCCTACGGTTAACACGTGATCCTCGGCCGACCTCCGACGTACCCTCCGCGAAACCCTGAAAGTCTGCATCATGGACTCGCGGGCTCCGGGGCGGTTCACGGCCGAAAAGCCCTATTTGGTCATGTGACCACGCGCCCATTATGGTTCTCCACGAACTTTATGAGTGTCTGTGTGCGGCTTGCACACCATGACGCACCATTCCTCGGATGATATTCAAAGATACCGGCCGCGGTATATAAAACCGCCAAGGACGGATGACAGATGATTGTCAACGTACAACATAGAAGGCCCACTGTATGGCGACGACAAGCACTACACCAACGATAGCACAGGGCGGGACGAGTTCACGCAGCCGAAACACAGCGGACGAGGCTCCTGTAGACTCACCCCCAGTATTCGAGGATAATGGGATGAATATAAATGAGATGGGCTCGGCAGTGGAGATATTGGAACAGCTAGATGGTCAGACGATCCGTGGTGGTGACGAGACGTGCGAACCGTCGACTCCCCCATACTCGGGTGCGCATTTTCATATAACAACCGAGCACGACGGCTGACATTCTCGTAGTATTCAAGCGCTGGGAGATATGGGTAATTGTTTACCTCACCTCGATCGCCGCTCTCTTTTCCCCGCTCAGCGCCAATATTTACTTCCCTGCCATACCCGTCATCGCCCAAGCGTTCAACGAACCCGTCGAGCTCATAAACGTCACCGTAACGGTGTACATGATCCTTCAGGGGACGTCACCGATGGTATGGGGGAGCTTGGCAGATTGGAAAGGATGCGGGAGAAGACCGATATACCTTGCGTGCTTGCTCCTTCTGTGCTTGAGCTGCGTGGGGCTCGCGTTGACACCGACGACAGACTATTGGCTGCTTGTCTTCCTCCGATGTGTCCAAGCGGCTGGAAGTGCGAGCTCTGTTGCCATCAGTGAGTCATGCTCCATTGGTCGCTGATATGATATTTCTAACTCTGTCGCTCAGGTGCTGGCACAATAATGGACGTAGCCGCGCCACATGAGCGCGGCACGATGCTCGCGATGTCTTCCATCGGTGCACTTGTTGCCCCCTGTATCGGACCCGTGATCGGCGGCCTACTAGCAGGTAACCTCGGCTGGCGTTCCATCTTCTGGTTTCTCTGCATCTGCTCTGGCGTCGTACTTTTGCTCGAAGCACTGTTTCTCCCTGAAACCCTCCGGACGATCACGGGTGATGGTAGTGTGCCGGCGCAGAAGTGGAACCGGCCATTTATTCCGGTGCTTTTGAGGGATGTGCAAGATGAAGGGAAGAGTCCCGACGCGGTCAGGGGGAGGAATAACCCCATCGAGATTATCAAGAGTTTTAGAAATATCGACCTTTGTATCATTCTCTGGTCAAACGGTGCGCTCGTTTTCCACTCTTGTAGAAGCTGTATTGAAACGTTGGTATTTGTATAGCGGTTCCATATTCAGTGCTCTACGGCATCCTCACGACCATGTCACCCACCTTCTTGGCTGTCATGCCCTCACTAACGGAAATCGATCTCGGCCTATGCTACCTCTCCATCGGTGCGGGCGGAATTGCCGGTGCCCTCGGCAGCGGAAAGCTGGTCGATTGGGACTTTCGAAGAGCCAAGAAGCTTGCATTACAAAAGCAAGGGATGAGGACCGAAGACGCCGCAGAGAAGGCGACCGATATAAAGGGATCGAGCAAGTACGAGGGGATAGAGTGTATCGAGCGGACGCGATTGAGGCTTAGCCCAGCGTACTGGGCTAGTTTCGTGGTGATCGTGATCGGATACGGATGGGCAGCGGAGAGGAAGGTGCATATTGCTTGCTTGTTGATATTGCAGTTCCTTGGTACGTTTCTCCTTTCACGTGCAAATCACCGTCCCTGATGGTGTCTTCCTAGCCATGTTCCAAGTGACTGCGATATTCACCCTCAACCAGACGTTGCTAATGGACCTCTTTCCCGGACGCGGTGCCTCCGTCACGGCATCGAACAACGTCGTCCGTTGTCTTACGGGTGCCGTACTCGTCTCTATCGTGGATTACATCATCAACGGTGTCGGGGTCGGATGGACGTTCACAATCCTCGGGGCGTGGTGTGTGATTACGTACCCGTTAGTCATGCTGGAGATGGCTTGGGGACCGAGATGGAGGGAGAGGAGAGCGGTTAGGGAGGAGAGGGAGAGCGAACAGAGGGAGGAGAGACAGAGAGAGAAGAGGGGAAAGAGAGCGTCGCACCACAGTTAGATGTCATATCGTCATGATTTGCCCTTAGATACATATCGCTTCACCTCCATAGAAGTCTTGTAGATTTTCCAAGGACGTTACCATTTATTACATAATAATCCCGACTTAACAAAGACCGTCTGCCGTAATTGTTACTTTGTCGGGTGAGACTGTAATCGCTTGGCAGCCCTGTCTATACCCTGCAAAAGAGTAAAACCTGGGCTGGGTAGTGTGCTCACGTGATAGTGACGTAAGAAAACACGTGACTAACCATAACGCCACCCGGTGTCCATGATGAGCACCCTCATGGGCAGGGACAGGGGACGTATTTTCTTCGTTGGTCTGCTTTGCGGGCCATGCCCGAATTATGGATTGCTCAGTCCCCTCAGCGTATTTATACTGTTCCAGGTGAATTTATCTGCGATGTACAACGCCTCGTAAACAATAACAGTGCCATCTATGGCGACACTGAACTCGCCGCAAGGATCTCCAGAAGGACCAACATCATCACATTCTCGGACACGTGAGGACGAGTCTAACGACTCCCCTCCAGTGGTCGAAAGCGACGTGATTAACACAAACGAGGTGGGTTCGGTGGTTGAACCATCGGAGCAACAGCTGGATGAGTGCCCAATAAAGGGAGAGGAGGCCTCGGCTGGAGAGCAATCTGACACTCCACCACCACCATATTCCGGTTCGTTTCCAGTTCGATGCTAACTAAACAGGATGAGGTTGACATTATTTGCAGTATTCCGTCGATGGCAAATATGGTGTATCGTTGTTCTCACGTCATGTGCTGCGCTGTTTTCCCCCCTGTCAGCGAACATATATTTCCCTGCGATTCCGGTAATCGCCACCGCGTTCAACCAGTCGATCGAAAATATCAATGTCACCGTCACGGTATACATGCTGCTTCAAGGCACGGCACCAATGGTGTGGGGCAGCTTAGCAGACTGGCACAAGTGCGGAAGAAGGCCGATCTATCTCGCTTGTCTCTCAACACTTTGCCTCAGCTGTGTGGGTCTGGCCCTAACACCCACATCGGACTATTGGCTGCTCGTTCTGTTGAGATGTTTGCAAGCGGCTGGCAGCGCAAGCTCGGTGGCAATCAGTAAGTACACTCCATGCGATCACTTGCACTTAGGAGATGAATCTGTGCACAGGTATCGGAACAATCATGGACATCGCAGAACCCAGCGAGCGCGGCACGATGGTTGCAATGGCGTCAATCGGCACCCTTGTCACCCCCAGCATTGGCCCTGTCATTGGTGGTGTTCTGGCAGGCAATCTTGGATGGCGTTCTATCTTTTGGTTTCTTTGTATCTTCTCTGGTTCGGTGATGATCCTTGAAGTTGTTTTCTTGCCAGAAACTCTCCGTGCAATCACAGGAGACGGGAGCATCCCCGCCCAGCGGTGGAACAGGCCATTCATTCCCATACTAATGAGTGGAGCAAACTACGAAGGGAAGAGTCCCGATCCATCAAGAGCGAGTAACCCACTGGAGATCTTCAAATGTTACAGGAATATCGATCTAGTTCTCCTCTTGTGGTCCATTGGTGGGTGCAATGACGTTGTATTTCGCTTCCTCCGAACTGATGAAGAAAAATAGCTGTCCCATATGCGGGACTATACTGCATACTAACTACAATGTCCCCTACCTTCCTTGCGGTGATGCCTTCCCTCACAGAGATTGACCTCGGACTGTGTTACCTTGCCACCGGCGTGGGCGGTATCGCGGGCTCTCTATGCGGCGGGCGGCTTGTCGATTGGGATTTTCGACGAGCAAAGAAGCTCGCTCTGTTGAAAAAGGGAATCGGGAGCGAGGAGGCTGCACAGATGGTTGCTAACGCTCGCGGTGGAGCCAAGTACGAGGGGATAGACAATGTCGAACGAACAAGGCTGCGACTGAGCCCGATCTACTGGAGCATCTACGTCATCATTCTTATCGGGTACGGATGGGCAATAGAGCAAAGGGTGCATATTGCGTGTCTGTTGGTCCTTCAGTTTCTTGGTAGGTCGCCTCTGAATCTTACATGATCAAGTTCTCATATTCCCATCAGCCATGTTCCAGCTCACCGCGATATTCACTTCCACCCAAACGCTGCTCATGGATCTCTTCCCGGGTCGTGGAGCGTCTGTCAGTGCCTCGAACAACCTCGTTCGCTGCCTGACGGCGGCCGTCCTTGTTTCCATCGTGGACTTCATCATCAATGCTGTCGGATATGGGTGGACATTCACTATTCTTGGCACGTGGTGTATCGTCACGTACCCGTTGTTAATCCTGGAGATGGCTTGGGGATGGAAATGGAGAGAGCGCAGGAGCGAGAGGGAAAAGAAGGAACAGGAGAAGAGTGAGCGTATGAGTAGCTCATGAGATGCACGGGATACAGCTCTCATTAGGGAGACGCTGTAGACATGAGATTTATATCCGTAGACATGTGCATAAGGACTTGAACAATATCTCACACCACGCATTGTGTCGAACATTCCAATCTCTCCGATGACTCGCTTTACCCAAAGAAATCAGTGGCAGTGCAAGGAAGCGCGCGCGTTAAACGCGTCCCTTGTCCGTTTCTCGACATGACTTGGCTTTCCTCTTTCTTATCCAATGTTATCCCCCTCTCAACTTTTATAACTGGGTCAATTTCTCAACAATATACTTAAATACCAGGTCACTCCATGAACCATGGCTCCTGGTGTGGCCAGAAAGGGCCCAGCGACAAAGAAAGGCAAGACCGACAAGCCGACCCCTAAGCATGTGCAACTTGGCCTCGCTCCTGTCCATGGAACTCAGAAGCCGTTAAGGCAGACTTCTCTGGTGCGAAGTTATATAAACTGCCAGCTGGATACGTGGGCTAACTAGGCTTGTGAAAGCCCAGATTCTCGGTTCCTATATCTCCGTCATCCTCTCAGGACGTTGACAAGACCACTCCTGTGCGGGTTGAGCATCCAGCGTCCTCTCCGAAGGGGAAAGAGAAAGCGGTTGAGGTAGACGATGACAGTACGTCTATTACTAAACCTTGCCGTGACTTATGCTGAGGGTTATTTCAGATAATCAAATGTGGGTGGACAGATATGCGCCGACGAGTTCAGTACGTGTATGCACACAATGGTCCCTCAGCTAGCCCTCATTTTCGTAGGAGAACCTTGCTGTCCACAAGCGCAAGATCGATGAAGTGAGACATTGGCTTGACGAAGCGATTACTGGTGGTCCAACCGGCAAGTTGAAGAGATATCGTGTAAGTGCTGCATCTATCGCTCCGCAATCAGTGCTTACAGGGAGAATTAGAGGCTCCTCGCGTTGACGGGTCCTGCGGGTGCCGGAAAGACGGCCACAATTCAAGTACTTGCGAAGGAGTTGGGAATTCAGATTACCGAGTGGCGAAATGATTCAGACGTGCCTTTATTCCAGCCTCTCTCGCACGAGAGTGAGTCCCCCACCAAACCAGGTGGATTACCTTCGTGTCTGATGCCACCACAATATAGGCTTTGAATCCTCATCATTCCGCTTCGAGACTTATCTATCCCACACGCATTCCGTTTTGCCTTGGAGTCCTCCCAACCCTTCCACCGCTGGGACGTCCGCTGCTCGGCTTCTGTTGCTCGAGGACTTGCCCAATGTTTTGCATGCCGATACCCGTCAAGCATTCCAATCGTACATACAGGGTTTGGTCGAGAGTGGTACGGGTCCACCTATAGTGCTGATTGTGAGTGAGAGTGGGTCAAGGGCAATGGGGGCAGACACGTGGAGGAGGGAAGAGAAGTGGGACATTAGGAATATCCTGGGTCCCCGGTTGATGAATAGTCCTTATATGATGGAGATTCAGTGAGTCAATATGTCACTACCTTATTTTATCTCATCAGTGCCAGGTTCAATGCAGTGGCCCCGACCATCATGCACACCGCCCTCTCACGAATACTATCGCAGACGCATCCAACGCCCGCTAGCTTACGACCATCACCGGAGACTCTAGATATCATCGTGGAAGGTTCAAATGGGGACATACGAAGCGCTATCAGTGCGTTGCAATTTGCCTGTCGGTTGCAGATGGCGGAAGGGGTCAAAGGCGGAGGAAGTGGGAAAAGAAGGAGAGGAAAGAAGGGAAAACCTGGAGATGAGGTCAGGAGAATGTAAGTGACCAACTCTCATATGGAGGCATAATAACTTATTTGGATTATTAGAATTGAAGGTCTTACACGGAACGAACAAATACTGGCACTTTTCCACATCATCGGGAAAATACTGTACAATAAGCGTGAGCTCGATTCCTTCCTTTTATCGAGTAGTTATTGACAGCAAACGTATAGGATACGGTGATCCCGAAGAGAAGGAAGAGCAACACCCTAAAGCGTTGGAAGAACATGCTCTTCCTCTCCCGCCCCATCTGCATGAGTTTCGGCGGCGACCCTCAAAGGTTGATCCAAACGTACGTTTCTCCAATTGCGCGAATGTCTTATATGCTGAGTCTGCCCCAGGTGCTATACGCCGATTCTCCTGTAGACATTTCTTTACTATCAACCTATTGTCATCAGAACTATCCGCAGTTTTGTACTGAGATGGACGAAATGGAAGCAGGCGCGGAATGGATAAGCTACAGCGAAGCATTTTCATTAGATCCAGAAGTATGTTGCTCATGCCTACGGATGTATGTGTTGTTCATGACAATGCAGCATTTCAATCCTCAACTTCCTGAATACGCATTTCACCTCCTAATCCGTGGGATGCTGATGTCTCTACCATCGCCCGTTCCAAGGCGCAATCAGAAGTTACTCAAAAGCGCTTTCTGGGAAATCAATCGAAAAGAAAGGGATGCGCAGGAGTCACTTCGATCATGGTCGCACCACAATCTGGAAGCTGCCCGAGAGCACCGAAGTACCGAGATGCTGGAACGGGCATGGTTGATGCGACGTGTTGGATCAGTACAGCCTAGGGAGGTGCTGGAACTAGCTTACATGCCTTGGATGCCGCCGATACGAGGCGGTGAAGTTGGACAGCAGCTGCTGGAAGGAGAAGTCCCAGATATGGAGCCGGACATGCCAATTTCCCAACGCCACAAGGTGGAAGTGGACGACGGCGAGGATCAGGAAGCTGAGAACGGGCATTGGCTAGAGGACGACGACATCGAGAGCGAGTAGTCACTTGCGTGGAGTTGCACGAGGCGATGCCTACATGCTGATGTATGCTTACGAGAATGCACAGTGTGTTCAATAAGAGAGCGTTGTCTATCGTGAAGTCCTGGATGGAACCAGTCCACGATCCCATGGAATACATTTTTGGCTCGGAAAACAATACATGGAATCAAAAGTAGACAAGATCGAACTCGGCAAGAACCTCGAGGATGACAGCTGTCACTACAATGAGCTGTGCTTATCTCCCTCTGTGACCTCGATCATGCTCACCAGAACGAGGCCTGCAGATCACAGCTTGTTCCCGGTCCACTGGGCAGCCGCTGCCCCACCCAGAAGAGCGACCATCCCCTGATTGGTGCCGAACTTCACTCCTTGGGATGACGGCTTCGCCGATGGCTTTGGCTTTGGTTTGGCATTGGACGTCTTTGCCTCAGATGCTTGAGCAGGCGGTAGCAGCGCCTCGGTAGAGGGTGACGATGTCGGGTAGTGTGCGGCCATATCGGCGTTGGTGTCGAATCAGTTTGTTTTGCTGCTCAAGTTTGAAGCGTTGCGAGGCGCTTTATATCACTGCTTCTACATCTCGGCTGACTCGTCATGACTCCGCCGCAATGGGGACTGCCTGCTTGGCGCTTCTCCGCAGTGTGGCGAAGCTCATCGATATCGCTGATGAGTTTGACTGCCGCAGATCGGGCGCTTAAGGATGACATCATTGATACAATGACTCAAGCTTCCCTGAGTTGGTCAGGCTCGAAGCCGAATGGCCTGACAAAGACAGCATCATCGGGGATTTCGGAGATGTTCGTTACACGTTTCAGTTGCAGCATCTCATACCCAAAAAAAGAAACGACTTGTGGTTGTCGTACACGTTACAGACGAAAAGACATGAATACACCGGGCAGAAGGAGACGGGCAGTACAGCAGTACAGTAAGTACAATAACGCTTCGATCATCTTCAGACCATCCAGAATCCCGAAACTAAATTTGTCGCCTAATGCAGATCACATTCTCCCACTCCGACCACCACTCTGGATCGACGCCATACCATACTTGTCCATGAGCAGCGCGAGCGCCTCGTCCCTGCTCATCTGTCCGCTCGGCTTCTGCGGCTGCTGTTTGGGATTAGGCTGCGGGTGTTCGGACTGAGGCTGCGCTTTCGCGGGCAACGGCTGGGTCTTGTCCTTCCGGCTCCAGAATGATTTTTCGGAGGGCTTGGATGGCCGAGCGCTCGGATTCGGGACAAGCGGAGAGCCGCCGTGGATGCCCATTCCGCCTTGCATGGATGCGACAGCGGCGAAGTAGTCTTTCTGCGGCTTTTGCGGAGGGAGAAGTGCCTCGGTAGAGGAAGAGCCGGAACGCGAGGAATAGGAGGCCGACATTGGGTTGTAAGGTTGGGTAGTGTGTGTGCTGGCTTGTTGACACACAATAAGGTATGCTGCGGGGGTGCTGGTTGCTCGGATTGCAGTTGATTGCCTGTCATGGACTGCAAAAGTACCTGTTATATATTCTCGTCATGGGCTGCGCCTGACGCCCAGAAAGCATAACACATGTGTACGCCCATCCATTACTCAATGGGTCAAGCGCCCAACTAGATTCGTCAAGCACTGCGGGAGAGTCACAGCTTTGTCAAGGGCTGTCAGGAGACCTCGGCTTGCGAATCGAATAGAGTGGGAAACAGGTCTCATCAGTTATTGCATTGTCATGCACAGCGCCATGCCGCAGAAGCAGGATCCTGGACGAGCTCGAGGGAGATGAATGACTGTGTCCGAGTCATAGTGACGCGTGACTCAATGATATTATTGTTGCCATGCGGTGCAGCGGAGCGGCGGCAGGCGCGCGTGGTAATCAAGTTAGTTACGGCCGGAGATTCTTCGAGAGATTTGATCCATGGGGCGTATTGTCATGCATAAGGAGAATAACATAAGCGCTGGGCAAGGCTGCGCAAAGAATCGTCGAAAATTTCCACTCTACGATGAGCGCATGGTCTGTGCCGTTGCCAGCGTTTTCGGACATGTAGACCCGCTCAAACTGCTCGCGTTGTTAGATCTGACAGCTTTGACAATGGACTCCAATCATATCCTGAGCAAGATGGTCGACAGTCGTATAGCAAGAGGTCGTAGAACCGATGTAGAGGCTCCGAACAGGCAGAGAACGGGGTGGAAGGTGTCAGAGCGTCGCTTAGCGGAATCAAGACGGCTTATGGCCTGCAGGCTCATCCTTCACTTTCAATGCCAACATCTCTCAACTCTCTCACAACAACAGTAAACAATGGCTGACAAAGTTCTTGATATCTTGCTTGTGGGCTATGGGTCGGTGGGCATCATCTGTGAGTATTTAAAGGTCTTGTGCGTATCGAGTGCTGATTGCAGGTAGAAGATACTTACGTGCTCGAAGCGTCGAAGAAGGCGCGTGTGACTGTTGTTGCTCGAGGCAACTATGAGCAGTTAGCTGGCATGTAATGTCCGGTGCATGAGGATAATACTAATGTGATGTCGGATGTCAGAGCAGGGCGCAGATATCCAAAGTGAGAAGTATGGTGATCACCCAGGTTGCAAGCCCCACCAAAGTGCGCAACTTCTAACTCGGGCGTCGACCTCTGCTGACTCTGCGCAGCGCTCCCCAGCGTCGTAGCCGCCTCTGCATATACCTACGACTACGTCCTCCTCGCGACCAAATGTCTGCCAGATGTCCTCCCAACCACCGTCCTCCTCGCACCCCTTCTCACTGCAGAGTATGTAAAAGCACACGGACTCCCTACGTTTGTGCTACTGCAGAATGGGGTAGGAATCGAGCACGACCTGGATGAGGCAGCTAGAAAGCTAGATCCAGAGGCGGTAGTGCTGAGCGCGGCGGTGTATATCGACTCGAACTTGACAGATGGGAGGGCAGGGATTGTCCAGACGGGGCCTGTACGTCTTCCTCCCCATCTTGCTCTTGCCGTTTCTCATCGGCGCCTCGACTAGGAACGCCTAGCCGTAGGAGTCTTCACTGGCGTCGGGCCCTCCACCACCCGCCCCGCGTCTCCCAAAGCCGAAGCAGCGCTCGCTACCTTCTGCTCGCTGATCACCGGAGGTGGTGGGACAATCTCTGCCGAAAGGAACATTCAGCATGCCAAGTTCCGGAAGAACATCTGGAACGCATGTGTCGCCACTCTATGCGTCCTCTCCCGACTACCGACACCGGCCTTTAGCTCCACCCCGGAGGTGACGGCGCGCATGCGGGAAGCTCTTGAGGGTGTGGCAGGAGAGATCATCGCCATAGGGCAGAAGATGGGGTATCCGATCGAGACTGAACACGCGAGGACGATCGCGAGAGAGACGCTGGACGAAGAAGATGGAAGGACGACGGAGCTTAAGCCGAGCACGCTGGTCGACGTCGAAAGGGGAGCGCCGATCGAAAGTGAGATTATCGTTGGGAGCTTGGTTAGCTGGGCAGAGGAGTATGGCGTGCCTATACCTAGGTACGTGGGTCTCTTTCCGTACACCGAGGCAAGCTGACACGCCGTGCAGGCTTCAGATGATTTATGCTCTGCTGAGCGCCATACAGGCGCAGAATACGAAGGCATGAAGGAACTTCCCGAGGGGGAGAGACGATGCACAAGTTTGATAGGGGTCATCATCTTCTTTTTGTAGATTGTCGCAACATAGAAAAACCACATCATCGCACATCCTACATCTACACAACATCCGGACTAGAACAGCACCAAATACCCTGGTCATACACTCAGAATAAGCCCTCAAGATCCGCAAACGGATCCTTGCCCTTCCCCGTCCCACCGTTTTGTGCTGGTACGGCTGGTGCTGTTGGAGGCTGCATAGGCTGCATGGGTGGGGAGTTAAAGGGACCAAACGCGTCCAGGCCGGAATGCTGTTGCTGCGCCTGCGCCTGCGGCTGCTGCCCGGTGAGCGTAGGCGTGCCTGTCCGACTACTCCCCTGCGGGACGCTCATTGTGTGAAGGTTGAAGAACCCAGGATGGGCAGGACTAGCTTGATTCTGTGGTTGAGGAGAGAATCCATCAGAGCCCGAGAACCCGGACAAGCTCCCCTGAGGGGTGTGCATCCCCCTCGTGGTTGAACCCTGAGAATAGAGGGAGGTGATCTGAGCTGGAGTAAACGGATGGTGCGCTGCTGCCTGCACTGGTGCTGCTGGTGCGGGCCCGAAGAGCCCAGCCAGGTCGTCGCTGCCGCTTGTTTGTGGAACTGCGGAATGCTGTTCGGACTCGTCGAGCGAGATAAGGTCGATGGGCTTTGCGGCAGCCGGTTCTGGTGGTGGACTTCCTGCGCCGAGCCTAGGGACAGTCAGCTCCGAAGTTCATAGCACAAGACAACAGTACGTACACTCCGCCGTGGATCTCGACTCCTTGGACGCTGAAGTCTCCCCTGAGATAGCTTTCGTACCGGTTCAGAACAGAGTTGATCAGATCGTTCAGCTCTAGGCACGTCTCGAGGACGTGCGGGTCCTCGGAGCTAGCACTTTCCGCGTCTGAAATCCACTTCTGGATCTTTGGACGTGCCTGTCGACAGATCGTTGCTACTTGCTAGAGTGTCTGAGTGTCAGATGCGATGGACGATTGGGAAGGGGATATAGCGCACATCATACGCGTCTCCCTTTGCGAATCGTTCTCCCGGTGACGCATTATTCAGCAAATCGTTGAGTAAGATAACCTTCTGTTGAACTTTCTCCAGCTCCTTGAGGGTCTGGGAGCGGTAGTCCGGCTTCGCATCGGGGTTTGCACCAGCCATGATCTTCATGAGCTCTTGCGCCGCTGCTAGGTCTCGTGGTGTGCCGCGACGAATGAGCTCTTGAAGTTTCTATTCTAACTGTTAAGTATAGGACGCATCAGCCTGTGAGATACGTACGGCAGCCTGAGCCTCGCGGTCTTCTTCTTCCAGCTCGTCTGGTGATTTGAGATTCTCGGTTGTGGGAACGAAGGATCGGTTCGTTCCTCTTGGTAAATCACGGAATCGGTAGCCTTGCCTCGATTTCAGAACAGTTATATTCCATCGGTTCGAATAGCTCACCCTTGAATCCCAGCAGCCGATGCATATCCCGAATGTTTCCAAGGTCCTCTTTCCATCTGCTCTCTTTACATATCCCCTCCCTCCAATCGTTTATCACCTCTAATATGCGCGTCATGACCGGGCCGGGATACGGTGGAGGGCGTTCGGGGAATCGTCGTACGAGCTCGTTGAGGAACTCCTTCGTAGCAACCTGAAGATGAAAAGGGTATCCAACGCTCTGAACAAGTGTTTGCAGAAGCTTATGAAGATGTCAGTGGGGATAGAGCATGGGTTGTTCAGCGAGACGTACTGTCAATGCAAGCATGTTCACTTGAGGATTGCGGTGGTTCACGTAGCGCACTATTGCCATCGCTGCCTCACGAGGGCTGTTCACAGTCGAATAAGCACCCGAATATAACACCGTATCGCACATAAACGCACGTATTCGCCTTCTTCTGTGTGATGTATCCCGCCAACTCGAGATTGAGCGCATAGTTCGGCTCGAGCAATGTCGGATCGCAACATCGGTCTGCAAGTTCGTCGGCACATCACTTGAATACGACATCGCATAGTACTCACCAACGTATAGCTGGACCGGGCTTGCCTGTTGTTGAAATGACTGGGCCAGCATGATGCTGGAGAAGGAGGTTGGTGTGCAAGTAGACCGTTGCAGCGGAGCCCTTGGACGTTCCGGATTGCTCCCGAAGGGCCGCCCTTGATGGAAGCTGCTTGCTTCACCTGCGCGACCATTGCGGAATGCTGCGTTCACTAGAGATGGAGACTTTCTGAACGTTTTCTGGTTCTTATTATGCTCTGTGATCATGACTAGTCTCAGAGAATCAAATTCCGGATCCGAAACCAGAGGTTTGAGATTTGAGTAAACTTGAATTGGGCGCAATCATTCTCAAAACTTAACCTTCTGGCAACCGTTGAAAGGCAACGTAACCTATATATCTCACACCCAGAGGTTTCCGGTTCGGCCATCTTGTCAATTTGCGATTAAAGGCAGCTTTATACCCTCAAGAATGCATGCACAGAATCCCATACCGAGCAGGTCGCATCTGGGGAATGGTGATATGCAACCCTTCTATATGGAACGATGCCAGATATGATCCAGGGCTGAACATGAACTAACCAACCAGTTCTTGGAAAGATGAAGACGTTTTGAGGCGGTGGTGTGAATGCGAACCAACACGACCTACCGCCGCCGCATATTTAGATAGTTGGTACCGTTCAACTTCACAAGTAATTCAAAAGGCCATGTCACAATCGAGAGAGGATTTGGCAATGTTGGTGTACGGAAGGAATGTCTAGAAATGGTACTCAAGAGGGCATCACTGACATCCCCTTGCATGGAGACACTTTCATTGGATATACTCACCCAATCATGAAGCTGTGAGTGCAGGCGTTGTCTGTGCATTGATGCGGGAGAATCAAACGCAACCAAATAAAAGCAAATGAAGCACCAGATATCCAACATGGTGAGCGGATCAGAACACCAGCGGATGCTTTCATTAGAAACGCGTGACGCGCGTTCTGGGCGCGTCACATACTCTCATTCTCTCACGACGCGTCCTCCATCATTCGCTTTCCATCCTCTCTTCAATGGCGCGCGGAGGGCAGAGGACTTTTGGCCTTGTATCATCGCGTGGACGAGGGCGAGGGGGTGGTGGAAACTACCGCGGCAACTTTCGTGGGCGAGGCGGCTTTCGTGGGCGTGGACGCGGTCGAGGAGGGGCACAGGCCAGCAACGGGGATGGTCCAGCCCCACAGCGAGGGGAAGACGGCACTGCACAGGAGGAAAGGTTTGAGGATGTTAGGATAAGGGACGAGATTGACGAGAAGCTGGGGTTCGTTAAGTACCAGGAAGGGCCGAAAAAGATCGGCTGGATGGTCAACATGCACCCGGTGAGCCCATAGCGCTGAATCATCGACGCGTTTATTTACGAGGTATCAGACTCTCGTCAAGGACGACGATTATGCTGGTGGGAAAGCAGGTGTGGACTTCTACTTCCTGCAAGATGACGGTGGAATGTTCAAGTGCACGATGCTTTATGAGCCGTACTTCTACATCGGTGTCAAGGTACATACTACGAGACTGATCACGCATGCACCTGGCTGAACGACTGGAAACTAGAATGGCCATGAGACGACTGTCGAAGAATGGCTCATGAAGCGGTACGAGGGTCTCATCTCTCGAATCTCCCGTGAAAAGAAAGAAGATCTGAAGATGCCAAACCACTTGCTAGGCTACCGGCGTCTCTACCTTCAGCTGTGCTTCCGCAACGTATCCGATCTCCTTACCGTGCGACGCGACATGCTTCCTCTTGCTCAAAGCAACCAGTCCAAGGCCAGTGCGATCGAGGCGTATGCCGAAGTTGTCGGAGCGGCGGATATGGGTATCGAGATGGAGATGACGGATGGAGTCGCCCCAGAAATTCGCGGTGGACGGAAAGTCGAGCCCGAAGAATGTATTCACGATATCCGAGAGTATGATGTTCCTTATTACCTGCGCGTGGGTATCGATAAAGGTGCGTGCGCTCGCGTTCTTCCACTGATCCCGACCTGACTCAACCATAGACATTCGTGTGGGAAAATGGTACACCGTCACCGCTGCTTCTGGTGAGATCACTCTCGCAGAGATGCCTGAGCGAGTGGCTCGTGCAGAGCCTGTCGTCCTCGCTTTTGATATCGAGACATCGAAAGCGCCTCTGAAGTTCCCCGATCAGAGTCTGGACCAGATCATGATGATTTCATACATGATCGATGGACAAGGATTCCTGATTACCAACCGCGAAATAGTCAGCGAAGATATTGACGACTTCGAGTACACTCCGAAAGAAGGCTTCGAAGGACCATTTACGGTGTACAACGAGAAAGACGAAGAGGCGCTTATTCGACGCTTCTTCACGCATATCCAAAGTGCTAAACCCACCGTCATCGCGACGTACAACGGCGATTCCTTCGATTTCCCCTTTGTGCAAGCACGAGCTCAGCATCACGGCATCGACATGCTCACAGAGATCGGGTTTGCGAAAGACAACGAGGACGAATTCAAATCACGTCCATGTGCCCACATGGACTGCTTTAGGTGGGTCAAGCGTGACAGTTATTTGCCGCAAGGCAGTCAAGGCTTGAAGGCAGTGACAACGGCAAAGCTCGGCTATAACCCAATCGAACTCGACCCGGAGCTGATGACGCCGTATGCTATGGAGCAGCCCCAAGTGCTCGCCCAGTATTCCGTTTCTGATGCCGTTGCAACATATTATCTCTACATGAAATACGTGCATCCTTTCGTGTTCTCGCTTTGTAACATCATTCCCCTAAATCCGGACGAAGTGCTTCGAAAGGGGACAGGGACTTTGTGCGAGACTCTGCTGATGGTGAGAGCCTCCTTTGCTCTTCAGATCACTGGGCTGATTGATTCTCCCAGGTTCAAGCATACCAGAGCGCAGTTATCATGCCCAATCGTCATGAAGAGCCTTTCGGTAACACACATGAGGGACATCTACTATCCTTCGAGACTTATGTTGGAGGCCACGTCGAGGCGTTAGAGGCTGGGGTCTTCCGGAATGACATCCCGACGCACTTCAAGATTGTGCCAGCAGCAGCTCAACAGCTGATCGACGATCTTGATCGAGCGCTTCAGTTTGCAATTGTCACCGAGTTCAAGACCACACTGGACGACGTAACGAACTACGACATCGTGAAAGCGCAGATCACTGCACTTCTCGAAGAGCTCCGTGACAACCCGATGCGACAAGACAAGCCCCTCATTTACCATTTGGACGTTGCCGCCATGTACCCCAATATCATGTTGTCGAACCGTCTGCAGCCAGACTCCGTGGTAGACGAAGCGATGTGCGCGGTGTGCGATCATAATCGCCCGGGCAAGGAATGCGATCGCAGGATGACCTGGGCATGGCGTGGCGAGTTCTTCCCCGCAAAACGCGATGAAGTTAACATGATCAGATTTGCGCTGAACAAGGAGATGTTCCCGCCGAAGTTTCCAGGAGGTTCGAAGCGACGCTACGTTGATCTCAGCCCCTCTGAACAGAACGCTCTTCTACACAAACGTATCGGCGACTATTCTCGCAGAGTGTACAAGAAGACAAAAGATACCGAAGTTGTTGTCAAGGAAGCCATCATTTGCCAGCGAGAAAATCCTTTCTATATCAACACTGTTCGCAGTTTCCGAGACCGACGTTACGAATACAAGGGTTTGCACAAGACCTGGAAGAAAAACCTCGACAAAGCCAAATCAGCAGCCTCGATGACACAGATGGACGAAGCTAACAAGATGATTGTACTTTACGATTCCCTGCAATTGGCACACAAGTGTATCTTGAACTCATTCTACGGCTATGTTATGCGCAAAGGCGCTCGGTGGCATTCCATGGAGATGGCGGGAATCACATGTCTGACCGGTGCCAACATCATTCAAATGGCTCGTCAGCTGGTCGAACAAATTGGGCGACCGCTGGAACTCGACACGGACGGTATTTGGTGTATGCTGCCAGGCACATTCCCCGACAACTTCTTCCTCGAGACGAAAGGCGGGAAGAAACTCCAATTATCGTATCCCTGTACCATGTTGAATCACCTCGTGCACGACCGATTCACGAACCACCAGTATCACGACCTGGTTGACCCAGCTACGGGGGCATATGCCGTACATAGTGAAAACTCTATCTTCTTCGAATTGGATGGGCCGTACAAAGCTATGATTCTACCATCCTCTAAAGAGGAGGACAAGCTGCTCAAAAAGCGTTACGCCGTCTTCAACGAAGATGGATCACTTGCCGAACTGAAGGGCTTCGAAGTGAAACGTCGCGGCGAACTCCAGCTCATCAAAATCTTCCAGTCCGAGATCTTCGAAAAGTTCTTAGGTGGCGAAACCCTCGACCAATGTTACGCAGAAGTCGCCAAAGTCGCCGATTCGTGGCTTGATGTGCTTTACACAAAGGCAGAGGCTCTGACAGATCAAGAGCTTGTCGATCTCATTGGCGAGTATCGTAGCATGTCTAAAACGTTGGCCGAGTATGGTGCACAGAAATCCACAGCCATCAGCACTGCGAAACGTCTTGCCGAATTCTTAGGGGCCCAGATGGTGAAGGACAAGGGTCTTGCCTGTAACTTCATTATTTCGGCTAAGCCGCAAGGTGCTCCAGTAACTGAGCGAGCGGTGCCGGTAGCTATCTTCTCAGCGGAGGAATCGATCAAACGACATTATCTAAGGAAGTGGCTGAAGGATAATAGCCTCATCAATTTTGATATGCGGTCCATCCTCGATTGGGACTACTACATTGAGCGTTTAGGCGGTGTCATCCAGAAGCTCATTACTATTCCCGCGGCCTTTCAGAAAGTGTCTAATCCAGTACCTCGGGTTCGTCATCCAGACTGGCTACATCGGCGAGTCGCAGCGCAGGAGGATAAATTTCAGCAGCACAAGATAACCAATTTCTTCCAGTCTGGCCCCAAAGTCGTTGCCGCATCGGCGGATATTGAAGATATGGCTGGGTCACAGGGCAAGGTACCGCGGGCCAAAGTCGCAGTGGTCACAAAGAAAGTGCCTTCCAAGAAGACGAAACCTCTCCCTGATTTGAAGAAGAACTATCCCGGTTGGTTGAAAGCTATGCGGCGTATCTGGAAAGTCAAGCGCGAAGAAAGACTCGGCGGCTCTACAGCTATGATAGTCCCCGCAATGTTTCGTGGTACTCAAGTCCGGGAGGCCCGTTCCTGGGACATCTTCCAGATCCGACCCACAGACAAGCCAGGCCGATTTATCATGTGGTTGCACACCGACACGGAATTCATGCCTATTCCGCTCCGAGTACCGCGGCAATTTTACGTCAATTACAAGGAGATGCCGGAAACTGGCACCTTCCTTCCTTCCTACCTCGCGGAGAACCTCACACGTACTCTACCGCACGATCAACCCTGCTTGAATCTGTTCCGGATCACTGTGCCCGAGAGCCTGTATTTGGAAGAGGAGTCACACTTTACTGGTCTCATTGCTAACGTGAACGTCGATGGCGTTTATGAAATGCAAATACCTTCGGATCTGCGAGCTGTTCTCAAACTCGGTCGCTCATGCTCCATCACACGTGAGGCCGGAATTAACCTCAACCGAGCACGCTCAACCGGACTAGACCTACATCAGCTTGAACGACCGTCAAATACGATGATCAAAAGAGCATACCTGGGAGGAGGGAAAACACTGAACTGTGCACTGCTCGTTCACTTCACTGGTGATCGCCGACATGTGTTTGCTCTGTTCCGCCCAGATGGAACTGTTGGTTTACACCTAGTCGACCCTGCCCGGGAAAGGCAGCCTCCACAGAAACTGGAAGAAGCTTACAAGGCCAAGCTCGAATTTCTACGCCAACGAAGACCTGAGTCGATATTTGAGACCGCCGTCGACTATCCTGAGGACCTTGTCGTTGATCCCGCAGTATATCACACGTCGGAAGACAGAGCTCTTAAGGCCGTCTTAGCAGCACTGAGCAAGATGCCTCAACATGCGTCCTTGCTTCTCATCTCCTCTGATAAGACCTTGTCGTACTATGAGCAAGGTGTTCCGAAGATCTCAACGTTCCCGGTGATGATGATCCCGAGCCGACCAGGTGCACATGGGATGCCCGTATTCTCGTGGCAGAAGATCGTTGTGAGCCATATGATGTCCCGCTACGTTTCGATGGGATCCTGGCTGTATCAGGAGATCCAACGGGCTGCATACCATGATGTGCCGGTCGGCAATGTGCCTGCAGATCGTGAACTGTTCTATGCGGATGTTGACTTCTCACGTCGTCTCATGGACCAAGATATTCTTTTATGGTGGTCTTACACCAATCGACCGGACCTAGGGGGCCGTGAGGATGACAGTAATATCTCCGCTGATGAGGTCTCCAATCCCGAGATTTCCGCCCCAGGATGCTTCTCAAATGTGGCCGTTGCATTGCAACTGCAACAGCTCGCTGTGGACGCCGTCATGCAGTCAGCCCTAGTGAACGAAATGGAAGGCAGCGTGGGCGGAAATGCGGCTATTGGGGCAGCATCGCACAACTTGGACGAGTACACTAACGGAGCCTCAGACGCAGCCATCACACTAGGCGACATTGTATTACCTGCATCAACATTTGCTATCCTGAAAGCTACGGTGAGGTCATGGCACGGCGACATGGTTCATGGAAACATGGACGCCAAGACGGTTCTCGATCATCTATGGCGTTGGTTGTGCAGCACAGACGCTCGCATGTTCGATCCGATATTGCAGCGTTTCGTACACCAGCTGATGAAGAAGACATTCCTGCAGCTTCTGGCCGAATTTCGCCGACTTGGCTGTAGCGTGATCTCGGCGGACTTCAGCCAAGTCATTTTGCTAACCTCCAAACCGCCCGGGACAGCTTCCGCCTTCTTGACATATCTCCTCACTGCCGTGGAAAATCAGGAATTATTCCGATACGTCAATCTCCGGATCGATCGAGTTTACGACTTTATGCTTTTCATGGATCGTAGTAACTTTGGCGGCTTTGTCCACGAAGATCTAGCTGCACTCGACAAACCAGATGGCACAGCAGCGCTGATGATGTGCTGGAACATCCAGCGTTTCCTACCGCCTACCCTGCAGAATGATTTCGCACAGATCATTCGCAAGTTTATGACCGACTTGTATGAGGACAAGCAGAAACGCGGGCACAGTAGGACACCTCTCAGAGTCATACAGAACTTGACACAGGACCAGACGGCTGTGGCAACGGCAGACAAGATGCAGGAGGTCGAACGAGTGCGGAACTATGTCTCGAATCGCCTTACCCGTAGACTCCTGGCGAAGGTGCAACAGGTCGTCGAGCGCTACGAGAAATCGACGATGAGCGAGGCCCCTGAGGTAGAAGAAGACTTCGAGTTCCCCCTTCTCCCGGGCTCGTATATCAACTTCACCTCCCCTCCGGTCGAATTTGTCAAGTTCGTGTGCGAAGTCCTCCGTCTACACAAAGACCTCTCCCTAGAAGTGGGCGTGCTGAAACGTAACCTACTAGATCTGGTGCACGTACGCGAGTTCGCCGATGAGGCACAATTCAAGAACCCCTGTGAAAGCTTCAAGCTCCCCATGGTGATCTGCACCCAGTGTTCCAGCCAGCGAGATATGGATTTCTGCAGGGATGAGGACCTGTTCCCCGACCCCGGATCGTCGAACCCCAAGACATGGGCCTGTGCAGACTGCGGACACCCGTATGATCGGGCCGCTATCGAGGTGTCCCTTATTGACAGCGTGAGAAGGCTCGTAACCGCCTTCCAGCTGCAGGATATGCGGTGCGGGAAGTGCAAGCAGATCAAGAGCGATAACCTGAGCGCGTTCTGCGCATGCTCTGGCACTTATGGGCTCACGCTTGGGAAGCAGGAGACGAGGCGGCGCTTGCGGACGGTTGTCAATGTTGCAGCGTTCCATGGCCTCAGTTTGCTAAGGGACTATACGGAAGGAGTACTGATGCGGTGGTAGGATCGGCGATGACATATCCATCCACTCCTGTCAAGAATTTATCTTTACTTTTGTTTGATTATCGCATGTATTTTCGCAAATCGTAGAATGTCATAGTTTACCTATTGTATTACCAATGCATAATATATATCCATCTTTCTAATCGACGCCATCGAGCGAGATGATTGCATTCCAGTCGAATGGCAATGTTGACGCCGCGCGTGCCGGGTGTTGTTTGCCTTATTGCGTTGCTGCCTCCCCTCTCGGGCGTGTCAGCAACGAGCAACACGACGACGTCGCCCCTTGATCTGTCACTCTCATCACTGTCTGCATAAGCAGCATACACGCCCAGACGTCGGTGTCTCCTCTTTTGACTCATTTGGACGACGAGAGCGCACCGCGTCGCGTCATTGACATCGGAAACGCTTAGGGACGATACCAGCTGAGCGATTGCCTCCTCCTGACTCTATCTCCTATATCTTAACGCCTCCGTTCCCTCTCTTGCTGTAGCACCTTTCTAAGCAGCACCCACCATCTCGCACCTCCCAATCGCACTCGCACTCGCGGTCAACTCCCATAAAGACACGCCAACCACGGCTCACTCAAGGATGAACTTCTTCAAGTCCCGGTCCCGCGGGCCGAGCGACGTCGTCCGCTCGCTGAAGGACGCTGTCGCTCGAGTAGATGGCACTCCTGCGGGGAGCGATGGAAGGCGGAGGGCGAGCGAGGATGTTAGCAAGTGGTTGGGAGCGATGAAGGGGATCCTTATCGGTGCTGATGGTGGTGCGTGCTATTACTCTCCATATATGTGCTTAGTTGCTGACCCTTTCAACGCATCGCGATTAGAAGAGCCCTCACCTGAACTCGTCGCTCAGCTCGCGCAAGAAGTCTATTCCTCCGATCTCCTCCTCTCTCTCGTCACCAGCATAGCGAAGTTCGACTTCGAAGCGCGCAAAGACGTTGCCCAGATCTTCAACAACCTCTTGCGCCGGCAGATCGGCAGTCGCTGGCCAACGGTAGACTATCTCAGCTCAAGGCAGGATGTCGTGTTTGCTACGCTGGAAGGGTACGAGAACGAGAGTATCGCCCTGAACACGGGGATGATCTTGAAGGAGATGCTCCGACACGAGCCGCTCACCAAGGTGCTGCTCTATTCTGACCAGTCCGCATCTTCCCTCTCCTTTTCTCCATGTACGCTTGCTGATCAGTACCCACAGGTTCTACCAATTCCCACACTACATTGAGAACACGACTTTTGGCGTGTCGTGCGACGCGTTCGCAAACTTCAAGGATACACTCACGCGGCACAAACAGATGGTTGCCGAGTACCTTGAGCAGAACTATGATCGCGTATGTCCATTTTTCTCTGCGATATGGACATTCGAGCCTATCCCTGACCAATGATGTAGTTCTTCCTCACCTACGCCGCTCTCATCGCCTCCTCCAACTATGTTACCAAGCGCCAGTCGCTCAAGCTGCTGGGCGAGATCCTCCTCGACCGCGCAAACTTCAACGTCATGACGCGGTACATCGGGAGCGAGCAGAACCTGAAGACGATGATGAACCTTCTCCGGGACAAGAGCAAGAACATCCAATTCGAAGCGTTCCATGTGTTCAAGGTGCGTGTTCCGAAACGTTTCCTCAGCGGGCTGTTGACGGTTGATGGGCGTGCACAGGTGTTTGTGGCCAACCCGAGGAAACCTACTCAGATAGAAAATATCCTCCGACGAAACAAGAATAAGCTCCTAGCCTTCCTCAACGACTTCCATTGTGATAGGGATGACGAGCAGTTCACGGTGCGTCGATCATAGCTCTTACCAGAGGCGTGGAAGCTAGACACTGACAAACGACCAGGACGAGAAGCAGTTCTTGATCACCCAGATTCAGGGCCTCTGAGATACCCTCGAGCGTTTTGTCGTTCCCTCCGATCTTGCATACCACCCCCGCCTCCCCACTTCGTTCTCCTTCCCCTATCCACACACCCACTCCTCCAAGGTTCAGATCAAACCAAGGACATTCATCCCCCACCCCCCCCACCCCCCCCTTGTTCCCTTCTTCCTTTCCCGGAGGCCGCCTGCTTGCCCGTCTCGCATCCCTGCGAGCTGTCATCATCACTGCATCACTGCATACTTGTAACATCACCCCACTTTTGTCATTTTCGATTTCAATCTCAAACAAGTCCGAGTCTTCTCTTGATACATCGATGTGTTTGGATGTGATGCTGTTGAGTGACCAATGTACTCGCTTCATCAGCTTGGTGTTGGACGAAAGGGAGAAAAGGGGCGGCTGAAAGCATTTCATTAGCTTCATATCAGGGAGGAAAACAAATGATTTTCACGAGTTCAGTGCGACAGGAGGCTGCAGGAATGAGAGGATCCCAAACAACTCGACGGGATGAAACGGGTACACTCGTTGCAAATTGTCGGTGATATGGTATCAGAAATGCGCTTCCAATACATATATATATACAAGGGAAATGAGGCAGGGTACAGGGGATTTTTCTGAAGAATTCGTGATGCAGGCCAAACAAGGTTCTGTCCAACAGAAAATTACTGACGCGATCAGGCGTCCGACATTGAGGTCTCAATCACCCCTTCTTTTCTTCCACCCAGTCAATATCCGTCTCCATCCCCCCTTCGCAGCCTCATGTCGATTCCACCGCGTGTTATTGCGAAACTCGGTGAGGGTAGCGCCATCTGTGTACAACGCCTGCTCGACCACGCGGTTTGCGAATGTCGCGGAACGCTCTCTATACTCCTGTGAGGCGTCGGGATCGGGTGTATCCGCCGGTGGCCTTGGCGATGGGATACGAAGATTCTCGGATTCGCGAGCTTCATTTGCAGCTGTCCGTAGCAGGCCAAGTGTGCTCGGCCCTTGATGCGCTTGCTGAGACGGACGTGTCGTTCGCTTTGGAACATGCATATGTTAAATTCGGGGCAGGATTTGACCGGACGGATTGCGAGAGGGTTCAGGGGTAGTACTTTTGCCCACGAGAAATGAATTTGCATTCGGAGGCATGGATAGCTTTGGCCCGTCGAAATGGGGTTTCTTCCGGAGGCGTCGACTGGACTCAGCAGGACGTGCGAGCATCGTGAATCGGTCAGAAATGAGGTATAGAATCTGCAATTTCTTGGGGCTTTTTATAGTCTGAATTATTGTGGCAGCGACCGGCGGTAGGAAGGAAGATTTGTGGTCGTCTTTCAGGGTGTAGACCTCGAGAGGATTTGTGGTAAATGGCCGGTGATTGGAGAGTGACTCTCAACTCACTGGCAGCGCACTTGCCGCGATCACGTATTTGCGATAGAGTCCATATTTTGGTATCCTAGGAAGTGAGCGTTTTCACGCCGAAGTCATACACAAGGGTTGGAGTGGAAAAAACGCTGACCCCGAATGAATCTTGCCCGTGCTGGGTTCCAGAGCAACCCGAAGACCGAGATCACACACGTACGGGCGTCGCAGATCTCTGAGAAATGAGATGAAGCCCTTTCAAAAGAAGCATGAATTGTGTCCACTTCGTCTCGTTATGTTGGTCTCGTACGCTGGGAAGCTCAACCTGGATCCCTGGTGCAGCGTTCCACAAGCATCTTGCAACCTGTGTCGGATGCTCCAGTCGTCCGCTGTTCAGACGCAGCCTGAGAAGTCGAGGACTGTAATGAAACTCTTGTTGGGTACAGTTTATAATGGGCGGAATGGTAGTCGCGTCCAGGTGATCGATTCGAATGAATGAGGTCCCTGCAATTGACCAAAAGGTCCACAACACCTGCCAGGGTCACCGAGAACATTTTTCCGGGCTCCCAGTGAGCTAAGTCGTTGGCTAGACTTTCGAAATAGAGATCTCGTATCGACGGCCATTTTTTGGCCATGGAGCTCAGCGCAGAATCATCGAAAGCAAAGTTGTCTTCGCAGTCGGGAAGTGAAGCTAGACTCAAGTGGAAGCGCTCCATGGCTCTGCATTCAAGGAGAGGAGAAAAATCGTCCCAAGAGCATAAATAACTGTTGAGAGCCGGAACAGTCAACAGGACTTCCTTCAAACAAGGGAATAACCTCGGTACGGATCGGAGGAATTGGCGATGTGCTTCCTCGTGTTCTTTATTGAAGTTGTATTGCAGTCGAAGGTAGAGTAAAGTCTGGGGCAGCGTGTCAAAGAGACGCTGGTCGTGCCATAGAAGAGGCTTGTAGGTCAAATCAAGACCCACTAAGCTTGGAAACATAATGCCAGGCTCGTGCGAACACTCGATGAAGCTCCGACTTTCTGGCCTGTCAGCCACGGTCACTTGTCGGGATAGGTTTGGATGTGTTGCGATCGCGTTCAAGGCTAGACGTGAGCTGATGCAGTCCACTGCTATTCGCTCCAGATGGGGCAGACTTCGAATCAGCTTCGCCAGTGCCACGTCGGATACTTGCTCAGCGGGGGCAAAGCATAAATTTCGAAGATTGAAGGCAACCAGAGGAATTTGTTCCAAAACCATTGAGAGACTCAGCGCAAATTCGCTGGGAATGGCGTAATCAGTCTTATCGAAAGATTCCGGGGTACGACCATTAATGCACAAGATCAGTTCTTGCAGCCCAGGGTAGAGGAAAGGTGCGACCAAATGCGAATGACAGTGAGACCTATCGAGAAAGACGAGGTGTCGAAGGTTGGGGAAGATGGGCGTTTCTGCCTTGCAGCTCAAGATCTCCAGCTTTTCGACGCAGTTGGCCGTGGACGGCATCAACACGCGGTGCGGGTTGGAGGATGTGGGGGTGAAATTCAGAACCAAAACATGTACCAACGATCCATATCGATGGAAATTCTTCATAAATTCTTCAGCCTGTGATTCGTCGCTGACACCGCACGTAATCTGGGGCGGGGCATCTTCGCAAGCCGTGCAAATCCATTTTGGTTGATTTGCCACCATCGCAAAGGGATCGCCGCCTCGTAGAATGCCCGATTGGTTGGGCATATTCGAGCGAGTTCGCTGGGATTAAGGAAGCGGAAGATGCTGTCCAGGATATCTCTCATCTTGAGTGCACGGTGAGACTCATATCGTCGGAAGGTGGGATCGCACAGCTGAGAAAGCGGCAGCGGCGACCAAAACGCCTGAATGTCTGGGGTGAGGTAATCCTCTTCTAGCATGTCCTGCAGGCGTGGCGGCTTTCTCATGTTGAGTCACTGCTAACGGGCGGACTGATAGGGTACTCACAGGGGGGTTGAAGGAGTATCCAAGTTCCATCGTCGCCCAAATCTCCTCCATAAGGTTTTACGACCAAGTTGTGGACCCATGGCCCCCATCGTCCATTATATAACCCAGACATCAAAGGCAATCCAACCCACATACAGTCGCGTAATGCTCGCCTGTAGGAAGGCATGCCAAGGCCATCTCGCGTTAATTTAGCGCCGTCCTGGACCACGGATTGAAGCACGTGATTGTACCCTCTCCGGCGTATCACAGGCGGCGTGTTACACGGGTATTATAAATGAAGAAGCTCTCCGACCACGTTACGTGGGATGTGGCTGCGGACCACGCCCGTACGGCAGGAAATACATGCGCCGATCGTTGGGGTTAGCAGGTTGATGACCTTTAGAAGATGACCACGTACATGTTCGGAGGGAAGGCCCGAGCTTCGGCACCCCTTAATGATCGCCTTCTGCTTGATTTGGGCAGTTGCCGTCGTTCCATATCAACCATCTTGTCGGAGGTCGGGTCTCCACATTTCCCAGGCCCGCAAAACGTCAGACTCCCATCCGACCGTGATTCACAAACACGCCGATGTCGAAGTGTACAATCACCGCTCAAGCTCGATCATGGACCATGGACCGGTGTCCAGCCTTATGTCTGAGGAAGCGCCGATCGTCGTTCCCACAGGCCCACAGGCTAGAACCACTCTCATGTCTGAGCATGCACACCGACCACCGCAGAGTTTGCCTGTGAGACATGTGTGGCATGCGGCGGAGAGCCACTGGGAATCTCTGCCAGCGGAACGGTGCTAATCGTATCGATCGTCGGAAAGTATCCGATGATAGAGAAGGCTTCCAAGGCTTCTATGGGATGTGGTTCCTTCGGAGGGAACGCCACAATCTGACCGCATATATGCCGCAGTTTCATCGCACATCCATAGGGCCGGGAAGACAATGACGGCGCGCCTGCATTTATCACACGAGCCAGTTCACACTTATTCAAGGAGGGAAAATATCATACAATTCAGAACACAGATCCACACGGCACGCTGGCCACTCTGCTCCAACACACTCCTCATCAAATAGTTGCATTCGTTGGACACGCATCAGAGCAATAAAACGTGAAACGTAAGTGGAAAGGAAGAGAATATGGGAAACAAGGGTTCGTGCCGGAACGTCCACCGGATATACGTACTGCGTACGAACGGAGGGAGAAGCGAGGTGTACAAGCTTAGTGATGAACGGATTTGACGATGGGGACGATGATGATCACTAGGAGAACGGCAATACCGACACCGATGAGGATACGCATCTGAAGCATGGGTCAGCACAGTCTTCGTAAGTAGAGGCTATGCACCGTTCTCGAATACGATGAGGTGCAGGAGAAGTGGGAAAGAAATGGTAAAGCACATACCTTCATGTCCTTCCACCACATGTTCTTACGCACACGGTTAGCGCCACGCCTGAACCCTTGTGCGGACATAGCGAGGTTGTCTATTGCCCATCTCAATCATGCTACAGCGATGAATAGACCACAGCAGCGCACCAGTCTTGTCACGGAGGACGTCGATCCTCTCTCCTCGCTCGGCAACCTTGGTGATGTTCTCCCGCATGATACCAACGGTATCATCGATCTGCTGCTGGATGGCAGCTGTTTTGCTGTTCCCGGCTCCACCGGCTCCTGGCGCAGGTGCACCGGAGGATGAGCCATTGCGGGGGACGTAGGGGTCGTAGGGCTCGCTGGACATTGTAGATGGTTGATTCTAAGGTGATTGGGCGTCAGGACGTGACCGGCACGAACGGCGTAAAGTGATGGTGGTAGTTGGAGAGGAGAGGAAGAGTTAGCTCACTTTTGGGGAAGGAGATGGGTGCGTAGGTTACAAGAAGGCGGTGGATACGGAGGGGGAGGCGGTTAAAGTAACGTGTGACGATGTATGCGCAGGGGGGGAGGACGGATGGAAAGGCGGTGAAGATCGGTCTGGGTGGGAGCGGACGGTCGCGCTTTGACACGGGGGCGATGACGACCAACCAGAGCAGAGTGGCGTTCACACAACAAGGCTGCGCGGTCAACTCCGGACAACGCCACTCGGATGCAGAACGTGCATCGGAGGCAACTGCCCTGATGCAACAAGGCACCCGCTGACCTCACCACGACGATGTTGGTAACTTTCTCTTTCCGACTCGAGCACGACTGCCTCTGTCCATACTTGTGGCACTCGACACAAGCAGAACCTTCCCACCCATAACAGCACCGTAGAATTCCTTGATGAGGAGTAGTGCGGCGGCGACATCCGCGGCACATTTGTGCGCCAAAATATATCTTTCTCCGGCTTGAGCACCACCTGTTTGCTGCAAGTGAAGAAGATATCATCACTTGGTCCCAGCAATCCCTCACCTCTATTGAATGGTCAATGTCCCTAGCAGTGGATAGCACCACATGCTGTTGAAGCATGAGCAGAGGTCACATCTCAAACAAGAACGGAGACGTGAACCAGTCCAGCATCTTGCAGCCCTGCTTCTTCCATCAGAACAAAACCGTCTTTCACCGAGATGAATTGCGAAAATAGATTTCTCAGCAATCTATAAGTATGACGAGGGTCCATTTCCTCGTCGGGGATGTAGCTCATCGGTAGAGCGCTCGCTTAGCAAGTATTTGACCACCTGTTCTTCAAACCGGCGACTCACTACGTTGCGAGAGGTGGTTGGTTCGATTCCTATCATCTCCATTTCATTTCCTTTTGGTTACCTAGCAGTTTTCGCTTCAGCGATCGCGACCCTTCTGCTTTATGACATGCTTCCTCACTGTATACGTTCGGAGGAGTTTCGGACTTGGGACTAACTATCCTAACTCAATTCCTAAACTATGATTACCTAAAGCTGTCTCATTCGAACTGTCGTTTGAGCGGCTTCGAAGTTAGAATGTGCAGCATAGTTCTATGTGGGAACGACAATCGGTGCTTCCTCAGGCATAAGGCTGGCTACCGGACTATGATCGAGCTTGAGCGTCGATAGTACACTCTTCGACTCTGGTTATGAATCACGGTCGGATGGGAGTCTGACGTTTTGCGGGCCTGGGAAACGTGGAGACCCGACCTCCGACAAGATGGTTGATATGGCGGTAACTGCCCAAATCAAGCAGAAGGCGATCATCAAGGGGTGCTGCTCGGCCCTTCCCTGGCAAGGCAAGTGCACGTCGTTGGGCCTAAGCAGAGGGGTAATGGGAGTTAGAACTGATGTGGTTTGAAAGTCTAGCTCGTTGGGTACATGCTGCATTCGATCACGTATGTTGATATGACCTAAGAACACTCGACACACACATGTGTTCTCCACAAAGAGATGTTCACAGTTGCAGGTGTGCTGAGCAGTTCAAGTTGAGGAGAGTACTGGAAGTTGTGATTGGACAATCTGATCTTGCGCACTCGAAACTGCCTCCCTTGATCCATGCCAGAAAAGCTCCCTTCTTACACCCTGATCCTATCGTCCTCATTGGTTCTTTTCTGCAACAGCCCTCCACTGATGGGCTTCTTCATCAAACAGCTGACTCAACTTACATAATCATGAATGCTTCCGTCAGGCTCGCTGTCCTTTGTCTCCTATCGCCCTTGGTGACTCTTGTATCCTTACCACCACCTTCCCTCTTTACCAACTGTATACAAAGGACATCACCTTGTTGTGGTGTTCTTGACATAGGTTGGCAAGTCTGTGAGGTTTTCTTTGTCCCAAAGTGGACTTGGTGATTTGACTGGGAAGAGAACGCGTCCGACGCGTGTGACACGTCGCGTCAATAAACGGTTTTCGCGTCCCAAGTAGCCCACTCCCTGTATACGGACAGCAACCTCTCCTGTACCGCAAGATAGATCGCGTCAAGGAGCAAACGGTGATGGCTCGACGGTCTGATGCATCCATATCCAGGGGCGTGATGCTCAGCTCAAGGTCAGGTGATGGCACGCCCTCTAATAAAAGCGACATCTTCAGTGCGTCCCTTCGTCGCTCATCACAGGATACCTGGGACTGATTTTGCTGATTAAGATGTTCGATCATCCCAGTCGGCTATTCCGAGCCTTGCTGTATCCGTGTCCTCGCTAAGGAAGCGAAGGATGTCAGAATTCCTGGCTGGCCAACCTTCCAGTTCTCCCCCACCGCCTGCGCAACGCCCGCGCCGAAAGTCGATCTCGGAAAGTGAAGTCGAGCTGGAGCTGTTGGACACGGCGAATGACCCGCTTATCCCCGTCCCCAAGTTTAACGGTGGGAGCGCGGAGAAGAAGTCGGGGAAGGCGATGGCGAAGAAGAGCGCTGGACCACAGCCTTCCAAAGGAATCAGCATTGTCAAGGGCAAGACGGAGAGAGAGGACGTGTGGGTCATCTCCGACTTGGAGGAAGAGGATAGCATTCCGTCTCCCGCGCGGGCAGGGAGGGTACGGAGGGAGAATGCACGTATCTTCCAGCCGAAGGTTATTAGCCCTGTGGACGAGTCAGAGAGCGAAAGCCTGCCGGACAACCCTATGGACTATACGCCCAGATCACGCAAGATAAATGTAAAAGGCAAAGGCGGCGGAGAGTCATCATCTTCGATTGCGACGCCACCACTTATCGCTCGCAAGACGAAGCTTGATCGCCCCCCAAAACCAGCGGAGCGCAGGACTGAACGGCGGATCTTCGAAACTCCAGAAGCGGAGCCGATGCCCGAGAGGGGCATGTCACATCCCGCCTCAACCCCTGGGGAGAAGCTCCAGGCATTATCAGGGAAGAAAGGACCTCTATTTCAGGATGCAGCGGAGAAGCGGGTACGCGTCCCTATAGCCTTGGTCGAATGCAAGGAAGAAGAAGAAGCCTACTCTTCTGACTCCTTAAGTGTGCGGCCGTCCGTGCGAAACCAACGCATTGCCCCTTCACATTCGATTCGAGGATCACTCGCTGCTGCTGCCATTCCGGTCTCAGTCCCATCCATTTCACTATCCGGCCGTCCTCGTTCCATACCTAGCCGCTCCAGCCAAGAGTCTATTCCCCATGCAAGCAATACCATCGCATCAACGCTTCGCGCTACCCAATCCTCGTCTCACATCGATGTGTTCAAACCACTTTCTTCTTCAGCTTCTCACCGAACTGTCTCGACAGGCGACCTGTCTCTCTCTCAGTTTATGAAACAGCAGCCAGCACGTGGGGTCCTGGCGACCATCAAGGCTGCCTTTTCTCTCAACAAACCGGTTGCCGAAACTTCCCCCGTTCCATCATTTGATCGTATCCCGCGCCCAAGCGGAGCAAGAGCAATTATGCAAGCGGCCTGGAATGCGGAGACAGAGAAGATGCGCTGCGCCAAAGTGTACATCGTTGGACGCAACTACAACGATCGAACTAGTACTCCGGAGGTCCCGCCTGGCTTCACTTACATAGAATCCGAATACTTTTAGTATGCCCTGCCTCCTTTGAAAGGTCCCTGTGTCTAACCCTTCCTGCAGCAATGTACAAACTGTACATCAGAATCCGCATACTCGCTTCCTACCCGCGGATTTCGACCACGTCTGTTGGCAAGCGCAACAGCCTTGCACGATAAGACCGCCGACGCGTCGCAACCAGCATGACTGCCATAAGCAGCAGTTCAGAGGTCACTACGCTTATGATGAGCAAGTGAGTCATTCAATTGTTAGGTTGTGCAGTGTCCTTAGAACCTGGATAGGGTCTTTTCACATTCCAATTCCCTTCGCATATTGTTATCCTGGAGTGCAACAGGGTGAGTGTGCCACACTGTATTGCACAAAAGTGCTGACCCAACATAGTATTGTATGTGCGATAAGGAAAGTTGCCAATTCTCCGTGGCGCAAAGACAAAGGAGGCAGGAACTGCACGTTTTTGAAACCGAGAACTGTGGTTGGGGAGTCCGAACTCCAGTAGACCTAAAGCGAGGGCAAGTTCTCGGGATGTACATGGGCGAGTTTATGCAAGTCTATCCGGATGTACAGTGTGCCTGTAGCTGACAGTCAATAGTAGCCGAGAGGAAGGTGGGAGAAGACAGGGCAACTATATTTTTGATCTTGATGCGGAAGAGAAGCGGGAAGATCTATCTCTGGAAGGCAAATTCTCTGTAGATGCTGAGAATTGTGGCAACTGGACACGGTTCATCAAGTTGGTTCCTGTGTTGATTTCCCGATTGTTTGCTGAACTCTTCCCAGTAATTCATGTGAACCCAATCTGTTTGTCAGAACTGTGAACTACGAAGCACCAGCCAAGTATCATCCTGGACGTTTGATGTTTATATGTCTGAGAGACATCGAAGCGGGCGAAGAGTTGACATTTACATATACACCAACCCATGCAGTTGCACCTGAGGATATTCCTTCCAAACCAAGATGCTACTGTGGAGCTGAGAGTTGTAGGGGATGGTATTGAGAAATGAATACTAGGATTGTCAGCTATGTGTCTTCATAGCAGTAAAATGGGCATGCTTTGTAGCATTGCTTGCTAACTAATAATCCATCAGTTCATGTTATTTGGACATCTTCGGGTGATACTGTACACGCGTAAGATCCTCCGCAGCTATAAGAGTGGCATATGCTCGAAATACGGAACAGGAAGAAGAGAGTATGGGACAAAGAACGAACTCTTGTCGTGGGGATTTAAAGGGGGAAGGTCAGGGTCATAATTGGCGGATGTATCTTCTTCCACGGATCCCCGATTGATCCGATTATTGCCACTGGCCTTACCATATGCGGTAATTTGTACTGCCTCTACCGTCATCGTTCCAACCAAGCGGTCTCTCCCGCAAAGGAGCTCAAGCCCAGACACTCTGAGGGCGTAAAAGCACCAATGTCCCTACCATGGCTACCCTTCCCGTCATATCCTCTTTCTTCGGCCCAAACTTGCTCTCTCATCAGTGGTAAACAGTAGTCATGGGTATGCCATCTTCACTCTATTCACAAATCGTTGTTAATACGAATACAGGTCAGGTACATGCGCGCTTTGAACAACTATATGCCCAAAAAACCGGGCGCAGAGGAAACACATGGTGGTTTCCTCGATTCGGTCGTCAAGCTTTCGGCCTGAACTTCGACGTTCTTGAAGTCATCTTTGAGTTCATCACCGATCCCCGTGACTTGGCAACTTGTGTCTCACCAACAAATTGTTCTACGAGGCGGCAAGACCATTCTTATATCGGGAGATGAAGTTCTTTTGCACGCGCAAGGTCGCACCATGCGCGCGCTGTATCCTCTTATATCGTACTCTGCTCGCGGATCCGCGCCTGGGACTGTATGTGCACCATCTCTCGATAGATGTCGACTCGTTCGACACTGATCGGCCGGGCCAACTGCTTCGCCCTGCGTTATGCCGCGTCTTTTATCGAACACTTTGGCTCTTCCATAACCTCAAGAAGATCGAGCTCCTCAAGCTGAGCGCCCAATCACCTGGTATGATTGACTCCCTCCCAAGTTGCTTCGACTGCAAGCACGTCGATATCGCACTATCCAACTGGCAGCCCCTCAGCGAACATTCCTGAAAGATCAATCTCAAGTCCAACGCTTGCGGTTGGTCGTCGTGGGAGAAGAGATGTCCGATGAGCAATCCGTTACGACCACTTTCGACTGGCTTTCACACGATCTGACCAACCTCCCGAATTTCCAGAAGTTGGAAGGAACTTTATCTGCGACAGGGTTGGTTAGAGGCCGGCCGGTGACGACGTTCAGATACGCATCGCTCCCCATATCCCGAAGATTAGAGCAAGGATTCGAGATGCTCCCATCATCATATTGCACCTGGGTGTTATAAAACTTGGCTTTGTCGACCGGTCCATTGCAGCACCTGGGAATCAAGATGAGCAACCTTGATATCAAAGTTCTGGGAGAGATCGTCGAAACCCTGCCTCATCTCAACGCCGTGATGATCTATCTTCCCGACGTGTATTCCCTTGCGGTGCGCACAGTGCCCCGTATCTCCTTTACAAACTGATATCCCGTCTAGTCTCTTTCCTCCGCCACACTAACGAAACGCCTTCCCCACCGACCAAACACCTCCGGGCTGCAACATCTACTCATCTCATGCCACGCCTGGGCCGTACATCTAGACAGTTCCCATTTCCTGCCTCTCGTGCACCACCTAGGTGCCGACTTTCCCAACCTGATAAACCTGCTGATCGCACCTGCTTCGGGGGCCATCAGCGCCCTTCCGCTGGTCAGAGGTCCGCTAGAATACAGCTTCAAGCGACCAAGGAACGGATTGTGGACGAATTGGTCTAGGCAACTTACGGCTCCTATCATCCCTCAGCCAAGGAGCTCCCGACCTCATGCTATTGTATCTCAGTCTGTCAGCCTTTGAGTTACGCTATATCCTACATCATGCTGTATTTTTAGGCATCATACTAGCCTCTTTGGGGCATCATATAAATCTAATGCTGGCCTGCAGAGTTCCTCCTTCGCTGGAGCGCGCCACTCGGGGCTGCTTGCTGTATCTTCTCCGACTGACACCAGATCAGTGATGCTGAAGTCATAGCACAGACTGTCGGCGTTCAGCGTGATTTCCGCAGGATCCAACGCCGAAAAGTCGCACTGACATTCTGGGACAATCCGGTGACTTTTGACCGCTGCTGTACAAAAGACGAGCTGTCAATGATAAGTCAACGTCCCCATTCTGTTGCTACAGGTGAGCCAGGTACCTCATACCTTCAACTTTTCGAACTTCGATAATCTTGCACGGGTCAAACGGCTGCGGTGGGTCCGTCGGATATCCTTTCTGGTTAGACACCACTCTCACCCCCTTCCTCTCGAAATCACAAGACCAATGGGTATGACCAAAACACCAAGTCTTCACCTGCTCTCCCCACCAGCCCTTCTCCGTCAACTTGGTGGAAAAAGCACTCCCCGCAAAGCCGCCTTTGAACTTGGGGTCTGAAGTATTCTCAAACGTAGGTGAATGGTGGGTGAAGATGACGATCTGCCGATCCGGCTCTTGTGTGCGGAGGGAGGAGAGCGCATCCTCGAGCCAGGAGAGCTCTACTTGGTGCACAGACTCGTATTCCGGGATGTGGAAGCCTTTGATACGCTTAAAATCGGGAGAGACTCTGGAGATCGCCTCCGCGTGTTTTGGGTCCAACTCAGACCACAGCGTGCAGCCGAGGAGCGTGAGAGTAGGGGAGAGGTCGTATCGTGTACGGTAGAGGTATATAAACACGCCTCGCCCGTTAGATGGCTCGGCTCTCGGTGCTGCATAGTCCTGCAGGCGCTTGTGTGATTCCTCCTGATGTAACGTCAGCGTTCGTCTCCGGACGACGGGGCAGACCGCACCAAGGACCATTCGTACGCTTCATGGTTCCCAGCCAGATAAAATACTCGTCTGAACCTGGTCAATTGCACGTCAAACCACTCAAACAGCCCGTCAGAGATTGTGTGCCCCATATCTCCGAGCAAGGCAACGTCTTCGGCCATCACAGGGAAATCATAGGTATATGCCGGCTCGTCAGGTTGCCCAAGTTCGAGATGTGCATCGCTCAACAATTAAAAACGAAACTCGATGGACATGGCAGAAAATATTGAGGCAGTTTGATTGAGAGCTGGCGATACAGTGTATGCATTGTTATGATGTTCGAGCAATCACATGTAGAACATCAAGGGGTCCACCGAACAGTGGAAGCATTTCTTAGACACGTGCGGTCAGTTTGAGGATTTACTTGGATGAAGAACTCCCTGAATCAGAACCTGCCTTGATTCTCTACCTGCAACCGTAATACGCTACTTTCATCATCAAACAAGGGTGAAATTTATAGAACGCTTTTTGACGGGAGAAGGGTTCGGAAGTAAAAGAACTCTTACGCCTTCTTTGTTGCCAGACGGCAGCTCGGCAGCAAGGACAGGTTGGTGCATACGACAGCCAGCTCTCGATGCAACCTTTGTGGAACAAGTGCCAACAGACGCCCAGATGTGCGACAGTGTCATCATGTTGGTACTACATCTCAGCAACCAGCTTGCGAAGAGGGGATTAAACGTGCCTACCTCCTGGAGACAAATCACACAGATCTTATCCTCGCCTTCTAATGGTTCCTCGCGGTACAAGCTGATATACAGCCTTCCAGGGTTGTCTGGAGCTCCACGTGAATGCGATCTCATGCGATCCAGGAGAAAACTTTGCGTTTCAAAGAGCACATTGTTGTCAATCTGGTCATGAAGGTCAGTCACATTTCACGCACAGTGCATAACTCACGGTGTTGGCAGCGGGGTGTGGACCATATCGCCATCCCGGTTCCGTGGGGCGGCCAGTGCGCGACATTTCCGTTTGGTCAGTGAAGCCTCTTCCAGCTCGGTTGTGCGACATTGGCAATCTATCACCAGGCTCGACGACGGCAAACGCAGCTCGCACATACACGGCGACCATGGAATCGATCTCCCCAAGCGGATCGTTTGGCTCAGTCCTACTGATTGTCGCACGTGGGAAAATAGGGAACCAATCGTTCAAGCCCGGTTGAAATGGTGCAAGTGTATGAGCTTGCCGGGCAGCGCGGGGAGCAAGAATCCCGCCCCAGAACTCTCATACGACCGAATTCGGCGATCGTCTGCGTCACTGTCTTCACTTTCTTCCCGCTGGTGTCGGTTCCGCTGATGGAGTGTCTGCTCAGGACCATGTTGCCATTCTCGATGTCGATGAGGTTGCTCTCCTCTAACTTCGGCATCCGCTTCATAGGCTCCCGCTGTCTCTGAGATTTGTGACCCAGGGTTTGCTGGCTGCCAACCAAGAAAGGGTTGCAAAAAAAAACTCGTCCCAGTCTCATGATCGTTCGCTATGGTTCCTAGCAGCCACGTCGACGGAACAGCACCAGACAGTACATCTGTCTGGATCACACTCCCATAAGTTCTAGGTCACGTTTCAAGTAAGGGGAATGGCCCACCATATTTTGCCACTCAGCCGCCAATTGCCTGTTAGCAGCATCGGTGCGGCGCTGTTCTTCTGATGGCCGCTCTGTTTCTGGCATGACAACGAATCTGCTGCATGAAGGTAAGCACTTGCTGCATACATTTTCCATAACATCTGAAGCTTACAGAGTAAAGTTGCAGACGTATGGTCCTTGAGGGGGTGAACCAAGGCGAGACTGTTTAGGAGGGAGCACACGTATCGACCGAGTTTATAGGTCACCGTGAGCGGACTAGTCCGACGTAGACAGCCTTCTTCACAGGTTTTCGGCACGTCATTGAACGGTACATCTCTGTGAAAATATTGACCGTATACCCCAACCAGTTTTCAAACGAGTGTTTCCTTCCAAAAGTCATCTTCTGCCGATGGCATCTTCAATCGGCCAAGGGGACTTCCGTCAAGGGGACTTCCGTCAAGGGGACTTCCGTCAAGGGGACTTCCGTCAAGGGGACTGACTTCCACCAATGGGATTTCCGCTGATTGCCTGGTTTCTGCCATGTGGCATCCCATCGGAATCTTGAATGTCGTACTCAAAAAATGCCCGAGTTCCTTCTCAGCAGCAGAAAAATAGAACTCATATACCAAATACGCACCTTACCTTAGCGCATGGTGACTTGGAACTAGGAACACTGTGGGAGAGGCGATCATAGGAGCACCTCATAACCCACCACCCATCGTGATCCAAGCGCCCAAGCACGGAATCGCTTTACCCCGCAAAAAACAGTTCACTGCGCGTGCCGCCGTGGGCCGAGACTGACGCGTGCAAGTCAATGTCGTATCTGGCCAGAAAAATCGGGCGCATTCGTGGCTGACTCTGCCAAAGACCAACAAACGTGAAACACGGATCAGACATGTGTTGACGTCAGATCTGGCTTGGTTCCCATGCTGATGGACCCTTGTATTCGTTCTCCGCAACGATGAGATGTGGGTTTTCGACATCGTCGCAGTGAGGATAATGGGAGCAAGACGCCTGTTGCTCTTGACCTCTTTACGTTTTACGAGCCAAGACCAATAATAAGCCTCTACGCCAGCTCGGATAAAAAACAGTATACATGAAAAGATCGCAACAGTCCAACCTCCTAACCTACCTGTTTTTATCTAACTCGATAAGATTGTGCATCAAAATATTCATTCATCATCATCATCCCAATCATCCTCTTCTTCTGAGTCACTCTCCTGACCCAGGCTCTTATTCCTCTGCGAAAGCGCTGCAGCCAGTGCTCCGGCAAGATCACTTCCTCCCGCAGCAGCGGGAGCAGCGGGGGCAGCAGCGGTTGGGGAGAATGGTTCTTCTCTTTCTGCAGGAGTCTGGGGATAGGTCAGTATGACAGCACGGGCCAGGAAAATGGTGAACGAA
>NW_024467212.1:426930-428026 GCF_000292625.1 Dacryopinax primogenitus | reverse complement strand
CCAATGGGATTTCCGCTGATTGCCTGGTTTCTGCCATGTGGCATCCCATCGGAATCTTGAATGTCGTACTCAAAAAATGCCCGAGTTCCTTCTCAGCAGCAGAAAAATAGAACTCATATACCAAATACGCACCTTACCTTAGCGCATGGTGACTTGGAACTAGGAACACTGTGGGAGAGGCGATCATAGGAGCACCTCATAACCCACCACCCATCGTGATCCAAGCGCCCAAGCACGGAATCGCTTTACCCCGCAAAAAACAGTTCACTGCGCGTGCCGCCGTGGGCCGAGACTGACGCGTGCAAGTCAATGTCGTATCTGGCCAGAAAAATCGGGCGCATTCGTGGCTGACTCTGCCAAAGACCAACAAACGTGAAACACGGATCAGACATGTGTTGACGTCAGATCTGGCTTGGTTCCCATGCTGATGGACCCTTGTATTCGTTCTCCGCAACGATGAGATGTGGGTTTTCGACATCGTCGCAGTGAGGATAATGGGAGCAAGACGCCTGTTGCTCTTGACCTCTTTACGTTTTACGAGCCAAGACCAATAATAAGCCTCTACGCCAGCTCGGATAAAAAACAGTATACATGAAAAGATCGCAACAGTCCAACCTCCTAACCTACCTGTTTTTATCTAACTCGATAAGATTGTGCATCAAAATATTCATTCATCATCATCATCCCAATCATCCTCTTCTTCTGAGTCACTCTCCTGACCCAGGCTCTTATTCCTCTGCGAAAGCGCTGCAGCCAGTGCTCCGGCAAGATCACTTCCTCCCGCAGCAGCGGGAGCAGCGGGGGCAGCAGCGGTTGGGGAGAATGGTTCTTCTCTTTCTGCAGGAGTCTGGGGATAGGTCAGTATGACAGCACGGGCCAGGAAAATGGTGAACGAACTTTGCGGAGCATGTGGATTCCTGCACCCTGGATACTGGCGAGCAAGTCCGACCGCCCTGGTTGAGCAGCGGGCATCCCTGTCCCAGTTGCGCTTCCAGCGGGAGGAGGGGGGGGAGGCGGGACGGCATGGGCTGGAGGAGGCGGCGGCGGAGGAGGAGCACCGTGCCCTCCTGGAGGGGGAGGAGGAGGAGGGGGGGGG
>NW_024467212.1:338906-426834 GCF_000292625.1 Dacryopinax primogenitus | reverse complement strand
GGGGGGGTGGGTGACCGACTGGAGGGGGAGGTGGAGGCGGAGGCGGAGGTGCATGACCTGGCGGAGGAGGCGGAGGAGGCGCAGGGGGTGCATGGCCACCCACAGGAGGAGGAGGAGGCGGTGGAGGAGGCGGGGGGCCTGTAGGAGGAGCAGGGGGGAGAACAGGGGGAGGTGGTGGAGCTGTTCTTCCCGGAGGAGGGGGAGGGGGTGCAGGAGGTGGAGGGGCCCTTCCTGGAGGAGGCGGAGGAGGAGCGGTCGGTAGTGCGGGAGTGCTCCGTGCTGGAGGCGCCGAGGGTGGCCGGGGAGGAGGAGGCGCGCTCGGCGGCGGAGGGGGTGCGCTTGTAGGCGGGGGTGGAGGAGCCATAGTGGGCGGTGGGGGCGGCGGTGGTGCAGGAGGAGGGTAAAGAGCGCTCGTAGGCGGTGGCGGCGGGCTCATTGGAGGGGGAGGCGCCCTGCTCGGCGGTGGAACTGAAGGAGCTGGAGGGGCAGGTGGGGGCGGAGGGGCCATAATAGGAACTGCCGGCGGCGCTGGCGGTGCTGTGGGCGGCGGTGGTGGCGGAGGGGCTCGAGTGGGTTCCGAGGGTGGGACGACGGTTACCTGCCTCCTGGGTGCAGGAGGAGGTGGAGCCTTCCTCTTGATCCTCTGCTCATCGGCTTGCGCAGCCTTAACCGCTGCTTCTTGTTTGAAGGCGTCCACCCCTCCACGGGCGTCCACGAATTGCTTTACAAACGCTTCATTGCCCTTGATAGAACTCGCACCGATGCCCATATTACCGAGCGTCTCGAGGAGCGTCGTCCATGAGGGATCTACACCCGTTGAAGAATAACCTTTCTGCGTGTCATACCCCATGTGCGCGAGGTGCTTAAATTCGGTGGGCGCAGAAATCATCGACTTATCGATCTTGCCACCTTTCTTCTTTTTTGATTTCTTCCCTGTGGGCGATGAGGGTACAGGAGCTGCCTGCTGCACGGGAGCAACAGCTTTCTTACCTGAATAAACATGAGTAGGTAGGTTTCATGGCAATCAATTCAACAGATACGCACTCGACTTGGCCCGTCCCTCTACTTTTTTACGCATTGTCTTCGCCTCGCTCTCATCGGAGAAGACAAGGCCGATGGAACATTCCTGAGAATATAAATATCAACGCAGAGCACAAAACAAAGAATGATGTACATACATCACCCTCAAAGGAATAGAAAAAGGGTCTATCCTCATTATACTGGAAAGGTTCATAGAGTTCATGTTCCCATATGACACCTCTCGTTCCCTACTCTGGTGAGCCCCTCCCATATCTATCAGAAGAAGTCACTCACACTCAAATCGATCAACTTGAACCAATTGCTATTCCTTCCTTTATCAAACACCAGGGCCAAGCCACCCTCAAACCCTGCGTATGACCAGTAGCTCGGGTCTGGGTAGGCGTAGTATACTCTCGCGAGCGCCGCTGTGGAGACCTTGTTGGTCGAAGTAGGGAGGGTGCTCTTTATCTTCGCCTTGTCATCGCTTGATATACCTGGCATCGTGTGTAATCAACAGAAGAGGTCCAATTGGAGGTGGACGAGGAGGACGAAGAGGCGGACAAGATGAAAAGAGGAAGGGCGGGGATGATGAGTACCAGAACGGTTCCGCAACTGGAAGCACCGCCACATATACTCGGAACTGCGCTTCCGAGTCTTCGTGACTCTTCTGCGCCGACTGTTGCCTGTGACTCTCAGTTGTTGTTATGGGCATGTTCATTACAATGTTTTAGCCAATATTCGTCTTGTATGTACACAAGAGTGCATCAGGATAATACTCTACAAATTTGATCCATACCCCTCCAGACAACTTCAAGCGACTAGCTCATATCTGTCTCATGCTCATCGTTCTCAAAATGCAAGTACATATCATAGGAATCCCTGTCGTCGTCTGATGACTCGTCATGCAACCTGGTAGTGCCGACACTGCGGGTGCGACTACGCTGTCTCTCTTGTGCTTGCTGGACAGGTTGCGGCTGGACTTCCCCCACTGTAGCAGGCTCACGTTGTCCCCTGACATACGATGTAGGGGGATTCCTCGGCTGAGCAGGTGAAGGAGCCTCATCGGCAGGTGCATTGGGTAGGGGAGGCAGAGGCCGCTCAAATATGGACGTGTCATCCTGCATCCACGGGTTCAACGAGCTGCTGGCGTAGGCCGCGTCCCAGGATCCAACATACCCAGGGTGAGCCAAGGAACGCGGTTCGAGTGCAACAGGGGCCGGTGCTGTGTTGAAGTTCGATTGCGGCTGTTGTGATTGCTGCTGCTGTTGCTGTTGTGGTTGAGCCTGAGCGTGCTGGATCGTGGCTTGCTGTCGTTGATGTACCTGTTGAAGCAGGTGATGCGGTTCCTGCGGGGGTGGGAGAGGCACCTCCTGCTGGGACGTAGTCCCCGTCTGCCGTCTTGGGCGATTGAGTATGGCGAAGAACCCTCCAATCCCGCGTGCCTCGGACGGACCAGCAGTGGATCGGGAAGAGCTGCCTTGCCCAATAGTAGCGCGGCAGCAGGGGCAGGTACGCGCGCGTGAGAGCCACGTCTCAATACAGTCCTTGTGGAACCAGTGCGGGCAAGAATCCAGATGCATCACGGTATCATCTTGTCCGTACTAAATTCTTATTCAGCATACAGCTCACGGAGAGGTTCGGCATGCTCACCTCTTCCAGGCAAATGGTGCAATGTTTGTTCTCGCCTGCTTCCGGTTCGTTTCGGTACAGGTTGGTACGCAACCTGCTAATTGTCTCTGGAGTCGCGCCACGAGGATGCGATCCAATGCGATCAGAAAGTCTAAGCAGCGATTCGTAGGACATGTCACTATCGCTCTGCTCACGTAGATCAGTCACGGAATACATACAAACGAGCTCAACGTACGATATAATCAGCGAGACGTGAACGGTATCGCCAGCCCGGTCCGGCCGGGTGGAACGTGCTCCACACATCAGTTTGGTTATCAGAGCTTCCTCTTCCAGTTCGATAGAGCAACCTGTTTAATCTATCACGAGGCTCCGTATCTCGAGCAAGCTCCGCTAGCATAGGATCGCTCTCTCTGGGCGGAGGAATTGGTGTGGGTCTGTTGCTTGCAAGGCTTGGGAGGCTGAGATTAGACACTGAAGCACTAGGCCGAGGCCGAGGCCGAGACGACGTCCCCGTCTGACCTTGGTGTGCAACACGATCAGCAAGAAGGCCACCCCATGAGCTTTCATACGATCGGATGCGGCGATCGTGTGCTTCACTGTCTTCAGATTCTTCCGGTCGAGGTCGATGACGCTGACGGAGTGTCTGGTCATAATTACGACGCTCCTCTCGCCGTCGGCGCAAATGCTCTCGATAAATTTCGTTCTGGGTTGCGCGTTCTCGCTGGGGCTCGGGGATGGGCAGCACAGGGTTTGAACGGCGCGCGGCTGACGTGGCCGTGGTGAATGCCTCACTGTCACTAATGATGTCCATATCATCGTCTGTCACAAGCGATCCCGCAAACAGAGAAGAAGAAGGCCGGTCGTCACCTCGTGAACTGAAGCTGTCGTCCCATCGGCTCAATCTTGAGCGAATGTACCTACGCTCGCGCTCTTGCAACGATGGTTCCAGCGACCCAGTACGGCGATCGCGGTCCTGTAATGACGTCTCCAGTGACACAGAACGGTTACGAAGTTGCTCCTGCAAAGCTGCGCTCCGAGCGCTGACCGGTTCGACTGGTGCTGATAGAGCGGATGGCTGATGTCGAATAATATTAGTCTGACCTATCGGCTGGGAAGAAGTCGCAGCGGCAAATGAATTTGGTCGCTCTCTGGACCGAATCTGTTGTCGGAACGACCTAGACAAAGCTCAGCATGGAAGTAATGCTGTCGCAGAATGTACTTACACGACATTCCTTGGGCTGTAAAACGCTGGGTCCGTACGCAAGGGGGTCAAGGGAACGGCCCGCATGCGTGGACGGGTTCTTTCGTTGTGCCCATTTTGATCAATGTCCCTAACTGGATCGTACCGGGAACTCGGTGATGGGCGCGGAGGGACAGGTGGCAGAGATGGCGGGGTTGCTCCTGAGGGCCCGACTGGCCGCACATTAGCCTCTCTTTCGTCGCTTGGTGGCGCGTAGGCAGGCAGTCTTCGGCGCAAACCAGTGTCTCTGCCAGCTTCGGGGCCAACAATCCTTTCCCGAGAAAACTGGAGTGCATCTTCACGACGGTAAATTTGTAGCATTAGTTCCGCTTGTTGTCGTGCATCTCTGGCCGCCAGGTCGTCAGCGCTCCATCCTGTGGGGGGAATCGATGGAACAGCGTTGAAGGCAGATGCAATCTGATTCTAGATTGAGTTCTCGTTAGGATGATGGGAGAAACCATCCAGGGCGAAAAGCTCACATTACTCGGTCCTTCAGTCACCAACTGCCTGATAGCGGCGTCAGTGCGGCGATGTTCTGCTAGCAATGGCTCTGTCTCCGACATGAGACGAATCTAAGATGGGGAGGTGAGTTTCTATTCAATCCGTCCAAAAAGTCCTGAAACTCACGAATTCGGCTTGCCTTTGCTCATCCGAGGCTTCGCGACGGGACGCCGGAGGCCGTATTGGGGGTGCCGGTGCGGCTGGCACCGCATGTGTGGTCAAGATCTGTTGGGCTCTCGCTTCAACGGTGATTGCACCCTGTAGAGCATTTGAGGCCTGACGCAAGAAGCGCGCGGCTTCCTCCAGGGGTGCTGTCGTTAGCCCCGCCCTGCGGGCCGTAATTATTCGCTCCTCGATCTCCAACCTGTCTCTGTAAAGTGCGTCCAGTGCTTCAGTCATCCTCTCCCGGCTTGAACTAGGCTCCCTGTTCACCGTCAAATCACGAGACATTGGCGTGATAGGTCGGGGGAAAGGCGGTGCGACAGCCCGAGATGCAGCTGCTCTGGTCTGAGAAGGATTATTCATTTCCAGACCAAGGCTGTTCTCCCGGGAAAAGAGCTGTTGAATATGCTGACGGCCCGCGCGACTGACGTCCTGATCCATAGTTGTTGGGGGCGCATCTACTCGAATAAGAGGCACATCCTCAGTGCCCGTCATCGTCCTCCTTATGCCCGACTCCACGTGTTCCGTGCTTTCCTGTACTTCATTCAGCAATTGAGACAATTCTAGAATTTGTGCCTGATGTGGCCGGTCGCGGCGGAGAATCTCGGGGTCCATTGTACGCCAAATCGACCATGGTGACGAGGGCGATCCGTTCGGCGGAGGCATAAGACGGGTCGATGGAAGATCATTGAGAGCATCTAAAGATGGCAATTGAGTTGCATTGTTTCGAGCAGTCGGCATAGGGATGGGCATAGGGATCCGCTGGGCTGCACGATCCTAAAAGGATGGTGAGTTAGCTGTTGATATACCATGGAGAAATATCCGTACCCGTCGAGTAGATGACTGCTGGACACGTTGACGCGCCGTTTCCTGTCGCACATTCGAGGTTTCTGGTTGCCGCTCTCGCTGACAAGAATCCGTAAGCAAACCAACCCCTGGAAGTGCGGAAAACGTACACCGGAGGACCAATACAATTGCTGATCCTGTTGTTGTTGTTCTGGCATCCTGGGTTCGTGACGAGTCTCACTAAGAATTTCCGCTCCGCTAGTTCCTTGTCTCGACGCATTTGGGCCAGAATCCCGCATACGAATCAGATTCTCCAGGATTTGCCGACTAGATTCGCCATTCGAGGGGCCATTGGCATTCCCTTCATCGTTACTTGCAGATCGTGCTGCATTCTCGGGTAGGCCAGCAACAACGGACGACACACCAGGCAGTGGTCCTCTGGTCCGAATGGGAGGAAGTCTCACCTGGAGATCACTGGCCTCACTGCGAGCAGTTTGCGTTCCCCGACTCATCGATGTCTCCATGTCGTTATTTTGGCTGGTAACGTAAGAATCGGGTATGGCAACACGGAGTGACCCTTGTTGTGGGGGATCTTGTGGACCACCATGGTCCCGACGCGCTCTGCTGAAGGTAGGGAAGAGCCCCTGAGCCGGTACAGTGGGATCAAACGATTGTGAATGACGGAGTCGATCATTTTCCCGAAGAAGCGGTTCTCCATTCAGAGAAAGGCGGGGTGCGGGAGAAAGAGGCCTGAAATCCGGCCACGTACGATATGGAGGTGAAGGAAAAACAGTGGGTGCAATGTCCGACTCGTTGCTAGCTGGGCTGCTGTGAAGGCTTGGGTCCGGGCTATTAGGGAAAGAGAATCGTCCTATATCAGGAATGCTGGGGACAGATCTGACTAACGGAGGTGTGTGCAGGGAAGGGTGGAGAAGTGGACTATGTGGTGCTGGTGGTGGCTCATGTCGCACACCTGCTTGACCAGCTGGCAGCATAGACGGCCCTCCCAGGGAAGGATGTCGAAGCCAGTTCGTCTCAAACTGCGATTGGGGTGGAGAGGTTGGTACTTGGGAAAGACGTTCGCTGGTACCCAGGCGTTGAAGAACCGTGCCAGACGATCGAGATGAGTTCTGGGAACGAGGGAGAGAGAGAGACAGCGGTGGATGTCGATCCGGTAAGGCACTCGGAGTTGCGACTCCCATCTCAGCAAAAGTATCCTGAGGGAATATGAGAGGTCTCGTGAAGGATGATGGCGTAAGGTCTCGGAGGGTAGGTCGTAGCAGGCTGATGAAGTCTCCGAACTGACCCGTATGTCGCTCCGGCTGAGGTACAGGATGGGGAGAGAGCGACCGGCGTAGAGGCGCAATAGTGTCCGAGAAGTTCTGAGCACGAGCAAGTTCAGTCCTGACTTCCTCTGTCGAGGGAGGTGAACGAGCACGAGCTTGCGGATTCTGAGGGATTTCGTCGGGAGTGACCCAACCGTCGTCTGGAGAAGACGTTGACTGAGTACCACTTCGATCGAAGCTCGCTATCGCAGAAGGTCGAATTCCAAACCGCGGTTGAGATGCGGTAGATAGCTGAGCTGCAGACGATGATGCGTGAGGTTCATCTACGTCCATATCCAATTCAGACGCAAAGGCATCATGGTCGACAGTCGTTCTCTGCTCTGCGCCATTTCCCACCGGTGTCCGGTCCGGTTGCTGGTCCTGCAGTTCCATCTCTCGTATGCCACGCTCCATAGCCGATGCGCCGCTCAAACTCCTACTTGAACTTGCGATGCGCTGCTCGGGGCGCCCCACGCTAACGTCCTCGTCGCTCCGCCGACGCTTCGTCCGGTCGTCCTGACCCTCCCCTCGATTCTGCTGCTCTGGACTTTCGAGCGATCTCTTGGACGGACGTGTTGAGGTTGTGGACATAGGCTCTGGAGAGCCCACTTGGCCAGGTGTGGTCGACGACATGCAAAAGATGGGTATAGGAGGTATGAGGGTGATAGCGGTTGCAGTATGTAATGGTGGTCGGCGCGGATGCGATTCTTCACACCGGCTTGCCGTTGGTGCCGCGGCTAAGAGCAGTGCATTATCTGCACTCGCTTGATTGGCGCTACATCTGCAGTAAATTTCTCAAGTTGGTCTCTTTCATCTCGTCCACGCATGCTCTAGAGTACGGTACAGCAGGAACGACAGGATATGCTGAGAATGATACACTTGGATATCGGACCGAGTGGGAAGGAATCAAAGCTGTGCATGACGACCACGGGCACCCTTCCTTCACATACAGCGCTGACAGACGCCAGTCCTCCCACACATTAGCATTACTTGGCAGCGAACTTCTCCGTCCACTCCTTCGAAATGGCCTGTGCGCCGGGCAAGTCCTCCTTGTAATGTTTGGCGACCTAGAGATGGAATAAGTCGGAGTCACGCTGACAGCTCAAGCATGGTGTGCTTACATCAGTCGCCAGCGGATCATCCGGATTCGGGGAAGATAACAGGGCTTGTACAGAGAGAAGGACTGTTCGAATCTGGAGTGCTGGTGACCATTTGTCTATCATCGATAGAAGTAAGCGTATGTAAACATGTCAGGCGCATACATGCGCACCTTTAAGGATATCGAGGCAAATCCGGCCAAGTTTGTCTATCTCATTGTGAACTTGTCTCCTGCACAACAAAAGCATATATGCGCACCAATGTTGGGATGGTAGATCTTAGTGAGGAAGCGGACTTTTGGTGGCGCCATAGGGTACTCTTCTGGCAGGAACAGCTCGAGGTGGAAGTTGCCACCTGTTTAGTTGTATCAGCGCGGATCTTCGAGAGGTATGCCTAAGCAATCAAGGGGGTAAGGGGTACGGGCACTCAGAACAGGTTCGAGAGTAAGGTATATGCAGCAAACTGGTCGAACAGAACAGGGCTCGTTGACATCGCCTCCACAACAAGAAGCAGTTGAGAAACCGATTCCAGTACTCACCAGCAAATGGGCTTCCATCCGGCCCTTCGACAGTCACGTCAAAGTATCTGACATTGTCTTCATGCGGAACTGCAGTGATGCCAGGGGCAGGGTCGTTCCTGAGTCGTTCAGTCTCCTACAGGTATGACAACATCGCATGAGCGCCCATGCTCGTGCATCATATATCGTGGACCCGCTCACTTTGAGGATTCGCTGGCAACGCGCGTATCAGCCCCGCTTGATATCAATAGACATATATGCGCACCTTGGGAAGGGACATGTGTCGTGAGCCGCTATATAACAGAAGAAAAGGAGAGGGAAAGGGCACTGTCTAGGGTACACACACTATCGACCTCGAGGAAGTCGTGCGCAGGGAAGATGGGACAGTGGCGGAAGCAAACTGCTCCTATTTTAGCTCATGGGCCGTTCCGAGCACCTGATAATGGCTAAAGGAAGTCACGTCGCAAATTCACAAACTCCAAAGTATATGACATAATATTGTATGCAGGAATAGTATGTATCATTCGAGAAGACATTTTTTCTGATAACTAATCAGGTAAGTGTGCAAATTTTCCAGATACCAAACTCAATCACGTGATCCAACTATGACGCGTAAGGTAAATCTGGTTGTCCCTTCATCCTGAGGGCCGACCACCAACAGCCACGCCGAACGCATCACTTAGTTTCAAGCCAAAGATGGAAGATAATCAGGAGGTATAACTGCGCACAAGACAAAGAACTCTCATTCTGATGGCTAGTTGGTAGGAAGGTCCTTCGGGCTGGGTGAAGCTCATCAGTGATGATGGGTTCACGTTCATTCTTCCCGAGAAAGCGGCTCAGACAAGCGGCTTCTTCAAGAGTACTTTGAACAGCACAGGTGAGCCATGCACGTGGATGAAGTAAGATCGTGCTCTGATCTTTTGTTTGATAGTCGGCTTCCAGGAGTCGGAGACCAAAGTCATCCGTTGCGGTGAGAGGTATGACAAACCGATACTTCAATCTAGCGATCTGGCTAACTACTATTCTGTTTATAGAGCAGCTGTGCTTGAAACTGTAGTAGAATATCTCGTCTTCAAGTCCGAGTTTGGCGATTCCGCGAGTAAGACTGCAATTCCTGACTTTATGAAACGCATACCCGCTGCGCTCGCTCTGGAGATGTCAGTTATTCATGTTTTGACTTGAAATCGAGATTCTAATCAGGGAATTTTAGATTGATGGCTGCCGATTTCCTCGATTGTTAACGGCATACATGATCCTGATCTAAGTGCTTCGAGTCTGCGGATTCGATGCCGCGGAGAGTCTCTAAAGGATGGTTCACCTCCGTGTATACAAACTGTTTTCCATTTATGTCAAAGTATTGTACGGGATGCACGAAGCCTCCCACTGAAAGCCCTGGCCAAATTAATGCACTGATCGTGATTCGGTGACTCCTCCAGTTCTCACCCGGAGAGATGCTTCAAGTGGACCGGGATCAAATATGCCTTTTGCATCGCCACTGATAAGTGCTTCCGGGTTACACAATTGTCCTCATCGTCCAAAAGTCCCTCTACATCGACCTCGCCGACAACCCCTCCTTATCAGCAAAAGTAAGTTCATTCTTTTCGACGGTGGAGGCATGCAGTCTGCGCTGGGATGGCTCGTAGGGAGACGATGGAGAGAGAGAGAGATGAAGATGGATGACGGGGGAGGTGGATGCTGGTCGAAGTGGTTGGATGGAGTTCGCGGAGAAGCAGGGACTAGGTCATCGAGCTGCATGCCTCTGTCGAAGTCGCACATTCAACAGCTCCTGACGGTTCACTCAGATGAAGGTCGAAATAGACTCTTTCTCCGGCTTCAAGATCTACCCGTCAAAGGGCAAGTTGTTCGTTCGCGGCGACTCGAAGGTGCGCCTAATCAAATCGAGATACTTCGCACAATACTGATCCATCACGTCAGGTCTTCCGCTTCGCAACATCCAAGAATGCCTCGCTTTTCCTTCAGCGCAAGAACCCGCGTAAAATCAGCTGGACCCAGCTGTACCGTCGCATGCACAAGAAGGGCACAACCGAAGAAGTGGCCAAGCGCCGGGCGCGCAAGACCGTCAAGCACCAGCGTGGTGTGGTTGGTGTTGATCTTGCTACCCTGATGGCTCGCAGGACCGAGGGCAAGGATGTCCGTGAGAAGGCACGCTCCGAAGCTATTGCTAAGGCAAAGGAGGAGAAGAAGGCGAAGGAGGCTAAGAAGAACAAGGTGTGTATCATCCAGATCATACAGACATGTTGCTCATGCCTATTCAGCCTGCTCGTCCCGCTGGCACTCACACCACCGGTCCCCGAGTGTCCAAGCAGCAGATGAAGGGTAAAGGTGGTCGTTGAGTGTTTATGGGAGTGTCCCTTCGGATCCGGTTCATGTATTCCACATATGACATGAACATACTCACGCCATATGCCATGACCCATGCCATGATCCGCAATGCCTCAAGCAGTATCCAGCCTGGTTCATACCTCGAGTTAGAACACGCTCTGGTCGGTATCCCGACATGACGCACATTCCCCGTTCAACGCGCTGGGGATGATCGCATCAGCACAGACATTCGGGGCCTACTAGCGTCGGCTCCAATTGAAAGCGAAACTTGGGGCGCCGTTGAAAAGGCCTTTCTCTGCCAATACCTTGATCGACATGTGTCAGCTGATGAACGACCAAATGCATACAGGAATGAAGAAGGAACGCTCTCCTCAGATTCAGGGCCAGTCCCACTCCGATGCTCTGAATTTCTTTAGCGTCATCATATGTATCCTCAATCAGGTCCTCCGACGGCCATCGCCGAGCTCATCGGTTGCAAAATATTTGGCGACTTATTTTCAGCAGCATTGCATCATACCAATTCATTTTCCGATGTTACCCGCGTCATTTAGACTGCAACAGCTTTTGCATCTCCCTGCCCAATAAGGGGTGTCGGAGAATGCCGTGGAGTCCAACCAGAAAGAGAGGCAAGGTTAGCACTATTTGTTTAGGATGAAAGCACCAGTCGACGTTGCTAGTCCGGGGATGGAAGTGTGGCGTAAGTGATTGCAATCGATGTCGGGATGATAACCCGAACTAGTGCTTTGAAGGGCAGGCTGTACCGTTTGCAATGAGCGTGCCAGCAATGGCCGTCAGCACACCATCGCATATCACACGATAGCGTAAACTAGGACACACCAATACATTGCTGCTGCTCGCATGGTGGGTTGTCGCACCAGCATAGACATCAATTTGGTCTATCTTACACAGTCTCGACAACAGTTACATACATCACAAGGAACACGAAATCAAATGCCAGCAAATTGATTTAGTATTATATTGGTTACAGGGTACATCTATCCACGACAAATTCCGAATCTGAAACCGCGTTCATGCTCATCAAAGCATTAAGGTACCGCAGGGGTGAACATGATCCTACAGGTCGCGCGATTCCTCTCTATTTGTATGAGGCAGTCGCCTCAAGGGGTAAGGATAAGCACTTCGTCAGGCTGGTGAGGGCGACCGAACTTGAAGATCGCGCTGGCCTTTGGCAAATCCATGATGATATTGAAAAGCGTCTCCGCACGATCATCTTCGCCGGCTGCGCGGTTGATCCCATACTGGCATTTGTCTTTGACAACGGCTGCCTGCTTCGGAGGGCTGACCTCGTCCTTGGAATCATAATCATCGACTTCCTGGTTGAGGTTGTACGGATCGTCCTTGAACAGTTCGGCAATTTGGGACTCGTTGGGATTGCGGCCCAGCTGATTTGCCAGCTCCGTGAGTCGCTCCAGGCGCACGGGGCTGTCCTTCAGCCAGAGGTTGTCGAACGACCCCTCGTGCTCCGCGAGAAGGTGGTTCGTATGCAGGATACGGCCCTTACCGTCCGGGTAGAGCTTCTTGATCCCCCGTGTGGTGCATTCCAACCCAATGCAGCCATTTTTGTCGCCGACCAGCATATGGCCGGAGGCGGCAGTACCATACTTCTCGATCTTGGCGATCGCCTCGTCTCGCGTCTCGCTCTCGAGTACAAGGCGGCGGCAAATGTGTACGGGAGTACCGTTGTAATCCACGCCCTTCACGCGGATCCCGTTCGCACACACGCCAACCCCCGAGGAGTTGAGACCTATATTCCGTGTCAGCAGCTGAAACCATGCGCACGGGATTGCCACCTCACCGATTTTGCCAATGATGCCAGCCTCGGTGCCCATGCTGATTCGGGGTTTTCCGGGGGCGTCAATGTTAAGCACGATCACGTTGTCCTTTTGTTCAATCATCCACTGGATCAGACCACAAGGGAGAACATCAAATCTGGAGAGACACGGTCCGAGCTTGAAGTGCGTACATCCCAATTCTGTGCAAGGAAGCTCGTCTCGTGGGTCTTCCAGGCCAAAGAGGTGCATCCGTCAGCGTACATCCCAAAGATGACCTCCTGGCGGAAGTTGAGGGCGAGGACTTCAGTGTACTTCACGTCGGCGCCGTCCGCGATAGCTGTTGATGAAACACAAACGTATTGGCATGTTGGTTCAGGCTGTGGGCGTGACCGGACAACTTACCTTGCATTTCTTCTTTCAGCCAGGGGTAACGCTCCTCCATTTGGGGATCGAATTTCATGGCGAGATCGCATACTTTGTCCCATGGCAAGTCGGAGGTCCTCATGAATTCGCCCTTGTAATACTCGATTCCTCGCTTGATCTTGTCCGCAGCTTTGGTGCCATGCTCAAGACCGATCTAGCAAACGAATGTGAGAAATCACGTAGGAACCGCACCAGCGAGGGATACATACCTCGCGTGGAGAACCCTTGCAGTTGATGACCAACAGGGGGGAATTAGAGGTCGTGTGCATGGGTGCGTATGAATGTGGAGTGTCGCGGATGCGAAAGTCTTGGTGAGACAAGGGGATGGGGAATAATTGAAAGTCGGGGGAGCGGGAAAGATCGCTGCCGCTCGAAGGGCATTATAGAGGGATATATATACCCAGACGTTGAGCCCCCACATGAAAGGTCTGTTGATGTCTAGGTTGTTCGGAACTGAGAGCGCACGCGGCGGACGGTAATGTATTTTGGAACCCCCACTAGTCTCGGCTGTTCCGCCCAGTCAGGCGACGGTCGCGCTCGCACCACGCTCGAGGATAATCGGATCACGGAGTCAGTCAGTCGCGCTGGTACGTGTTCGTCACAGAGAGCCAAATAGGATGCGATGCGCGCTGATGAAAGCTGTTTACCCGACAACGCCGACCAGAACCAGGCGCGCGAAGTGGATTCTAACAATGGAAGAAGATACTAATCACAAAGTAAATAGACCGGTTCAAGGTCGAGCGCTTCCCAGGGCGTTCGGCTTGCAGGTGAAATCAAAACAACGAAGACCACCACGCGAAGTGCATGCGCCGAGAGTCAATCTCTGCCTGTGATGTCCCAAAGCAGTGGCCCTGACACGTCTCAGCCAATTCTCCGCCAATAGCGGAGAACGGATTTCCAATACACGACGAAACGCCAGACAAAATTGAGGTACCACAACTGAAGCAGAACAAGATCGGGTCCGTATCTGGCCCCTGTAAAAAAGGCCCCCATCAACAGCGGTCGGCCGAGATGCAAGCTGTACCCTTCGTACCTCTTCTTCGAACCCCCGGGCCAAATCCCGGGCGTCTTCCATGAGATAAAGAAGTTACATTAATCCTCCGCAACAAGCTCTCAGCTCCATGGAGTTTGAAACACCCTGGACCAATCATTTGTGCATCACTCGGCCCGAAAACCTGTCTTTTCGCACAGCCCCACCGGGGCTTGAAGTCTCATGGTCCGCCGCACAGGTGACCTGCAGGACATACCAGCGTCGCTCCTACCACAGCACCTGATTGTCGAGCACACAATACACATCGGGCAGGTGATAACACAGATTCACCACTCTTCCATCCTGCCGCCTCCATCGGCTGCCTTCCCAAATACTCGGACAGCCATCCCACCTTCCTCTACGTGGAGGGAAGGGGCGTGATCAGCAATATTTCCCCGCTCTCGGGAGATTTAAGCTTCTAGTCCGCGGCCCAACAGTCGATGTAGGGCATCAGACAGCCCATGTCCCGGACCCGCACGCTTCCCTATGGACGCGCTGGACATAAGCTGGGGAAACGAGGTTCATGGCTCCCCCAACCAAATAAATTACGTTGTAGAAGCTCCAATTGAAGGAGGGAATGAATTGTTCGAAGCAGATAACTGTACACGCGCAAGGAGGGTTAGTGATTCCCCAAAAAATCGGAGAGATTTGAACGTGATGTTTATCGAAACACGATGTTGGTGTGGTTCGACAAGCCGCTTCCCATCAGCGCCGGCTAATCATCAACGTATGGTCTTGAGATAACAATACAAAACAAATAGCATGGTCGAACAATGTCGGGAATATGCCCATCTTTCCTTGGACCTAATTCTGCAGATAACCGTTGGTCGAGATCTACCCTTCTCACATCGTTGGCAAGGTTTGGGCACGTTTATTAGTAGTCCTTGTGCTACGCTGTTGTGGTTAGTATTCGTAACCGGGCTCCACCTCCCCGTCCGACTCGAACATCACATCACTTCTCCGACCGTCGGTTGTGCTCCTACCCCTAGCGCCCGTTGGAGACCGCTTATTGACTTACGAGCTTCGTTGAGGAGTATTTGGCCGCAGGCTCGGGTAATCGACTATCAGACACGCAACTGGCGTACGTAGCACTTATGTGTCCATCATGTTCTCACGTCTGTTGTATGCATCATCACCGAGGCAAAGCATGCTCAATGTCGAGATAACAGAGCTTCAAGGGTCGGGGTCTGAGCAGTCTTTTCCTCCAGATTCTTTGGTACTCGGATGCCGCGCGGGTTCCGAGGGATCTTGGTGTGGTGTGTTCCTGGAACTTCTCCTTATGGCACTTCAAGGAAAGAATTGTCCGTGTTCAAGTCTAGAATGTTCCAGAAGAAAGGATAGTACCAGATCGTCGAAGTCGCTGCCTAAACGGCGGGGGATCGTTCCAGGCCGAGTCCGAAAACACGCTACTGAACATGCATTGGCTTCATTCAGCTTAGTCCATGTTCCTGTCAACTTCCTGTGCATTCGCATCACCATCCCCTCGGCAGGGCCACTAGACACGCTCAAGAATGGCAATAACCTATTGATTTGTTGTCATTGTCTCCTCACAACCCCAGAACAATGTCCAACATACGAGCAGACAATTTGTTGCAGGATAGAACATACAATTGCAAGCAGCACAAGAAGACCACGGGTTCGCACTGCTCTTGCGGCACAGTACATTCCCTGCAAAGGCGGATTACTCATTCGGTACGTACGCGCAATGGACATGGATGAATCCCCTCAAGGGGTAAGGATCTGTATATCGGCGGGTTCAGTCGGACGTCCAAGCTTGAGTATCGCAGTCGCCGTATTCAGATCCATAAGAATATTGAAGACGCTAATGGGTTCTTCTGCGACACTTCACGGTTGATGGAGCTCGGGGAGTTGGCCTCGTCCTTAAACAATTCGGAGATCTCGACCTGGTTTGGGTTTCGGCCTAGCTCGTTGGCCAATTCTGTGAGCCGCTCAAGGCGCAGGCGGCTACCATCCCGGTGGTACTCAAACACACCCTCATGTTCGGTCAACAGGTGGTTGGTGTGCATGATTCGCCCCTTCGCATCCGGGTGGAGCTTTCTGATCCCCTGCGTCGTACATTCCAGCCCAATACAGTCAGTCGGATCCCCAATGAGCATATACCCTGCCGCCGTGGCCCCATATTTGTCGATCTTGGCGATTGCCTCATCCCGCGTAAGGCTCTCGAGCACGAGCCTGCGACAGATGTGCACGGGTGTGCCGTTATAGTCGACTCCTCTCACGCGGATCCCATTTGCACATACCCCGACTCCGCGGGAGTTGAGTCCTGTGTTTCTCTCTGAACACTAGAGCACTCAAAGCCAGGTACACTTGAGGACGCACCGATCTTGCCAATAATTCCTGCCTCGGCAACCATGCTTATCCTAGGTTTCCCAGGGGCGTCGATATTGAAAAGGATAATGTTGTCCTTCTGTTCCACAAACCACTACTAGCGCCATCAACCCAACGCAAACTTATCAGCTCCTTCTCCCCACGGGCGGCAAAGGGGGACGGAGGACATACATCCCAGTTCTGAGCCAGGAAGCTCTTCTCAGACATCTTCCAGCCTAGGGAAGTGCATCCGTCGGCATACATGCCGAATATGATCTCTTGCCTGAAGTTGAGCGCCATTATCTCGAGATGCGACACGCCTGCGCCTTCAGCGATCGCTGTCACATCGTCAGTATTCGCGTGTTAAGTCTGATCTACACGTTGATGCAAGATGGAATCTCACCTTCGATCTCCTCCATAAGCCAACAATACCTCTCTCGCATTACCGGCTCAAACATCTTGACACTGGTGAGCACTTCCTCCCAACCCACTTTTGACATCTTCAAGAATTGGGCTTGGTAGTATTGGATACTAGAGCGAATTTGGATGGCGGCTGTCGTACCGTGTTCGAGGCCGATCTGGGAGGGGGATAAGGGTCGGCGTGAGCAGGGGATCATGAGGAGGCAGCGAGGGCGACGGTGCAGGCGGATAGGGAAGGTGGGCGTACCTACCGTGGGGTTCCTTGACAATTAATAATCAGCATTGCCAGTTGTCAAAGACGGGGGCCGAAGGTCGAAGTTAGACGTTGTAGAGCCAAGGCAGAAATCTTGAAACTTGCATTAACCAGGGTATACCAGGTGACACCACCGCGGTCGAGAGCCGGCATATATTGTGGCTGCTTTCATTTTTCATCGCGTATGAATAGGGTTAATTCGCACGGCAGGCGTTGGCCAAGGGCATGTGGGGGAGACTGTATGGGCAGGAGCCTAGACATCGTCCGGTGTTGTATCCGGGAGAGGGGGTCAGAACTGAACCATGGCATCCCAGGCCCGACGCAGTGGAGGTAGGAGAGGAAAGGTCGTAGAACACGGGAAGGCTTCATCCGGCGGAGACGAGTGCAATTTCAGAGCTCGACCTGCAATGGGCATATCTTGTCCAGGAATGCGCACTAGGATGCATGGAGAGAGATCGTGATCGCAAGGCACCTTTGAGTAATGTGGTGTACATGGAAGATTTGAGGGTCACAGTCATCGTTGGGGCTCAAGGACTGTCGTCTGTGGGATTCTTCTTCCGCAATCGACGGAAGTTTCCGAGGTATTATACGATGGTGTGGTAAGCTTGCAGACGTTCAGTTAACTTCGTGCTGGATCCATGTGAAGAAGGGCACCTGCGATGTTGGTGATGATCCCCGCCTCGGTCCTCACGTGTATGGTCAGCTCCTCAAGCGCATCGCTATCGAGCATGACAACTTGGTTCTTCTAATGGACTACTTAATTAGTTATCAAATCAGCCACTACACCAACTAACCCAATTTATCAGCTGACTGACAACGGACTCCTAGCTAAACAGGGACGTACATGCCAGTTTGGGGAGGACGCTCTGGGGGGACATCTTGCCCTTGTTGACATCTTGAAGCATACGGAAGGATGCATGTTGGCATATATGCGCGCAAACGGATTGCTTAAGTATAGTACAGGGAAGGCACATGGGGATATGATACGCCCGCGCCTTTCGCGATTGCTGGGAAAGCATCAGCATCGGCTTGAGAGGTCTGATCGCATTAGCGATACGACGATGAGAGACGCGTGCACCTCAATCTCCTCCAGCGGCCAATCTTTGCCCCCTTGTATCCGCTTCATAGACCCTTCACAATGTCAAGGACCTGGTACCACCCAGTTCTTACTTGAAATGGGCAAACTTGGGTCGGTGTAGCTATTGCTAGCGCCAACTCGAGATGCGGAGTTTGTGCTTTGTTCAAGTTCGGGCGACGGGACAGAGGGATTCTGGATGGAAGAAGAGAGCGCCTATAGTCAAACCGCCCAGCTCATCGTCAAACACGGGTATTGACGCTCGAGATGCGAAAACCAGACAACAAGCATTAGTGCATTAGTGCTCTGCAAGAATCACTAGTCCCTGTCGACCATCGCGTGACGCGATTGAGGTCACATGATCAGTCACTCGTGCTTCACAAACAAGAAATTCAGTGCGAGCAACTTTCATTCAGTATATCTATTACATGTCTAGGGCGAAATTCTTCTGAACAAAGCAGTATATTACAGATCGGCGTATCTCTCCCTTTGTACCGCTCGGCCACGTGTTATAAACTGGGAACGGCACCGCAGGTCAGGGCAGATACAACACTCTTCAGTAATCCCCACCAATCGAAGCTCCCACCAGTGGTATTGGCTTCGATATGTTGACTGTGATCGTCGCGCCTGTTGTTCGCTTTAGACTGATTGTGAGACTTTATGGTGTGCTGAGTGATGGTGACGATGCCCGAATTGTGGTAATAGTTGATTGTGGTGCTGGGCGCGTTCAAAACGGTGGGAAGGTCCGGGTTCCGAGGGTTGTTCATAGCAGGTATAAGAAAGGGCACAAAGCTGGGACCGTGGGAGTGATTGCCAACCTCTAAGGGCATATCGAGTACAAAAGAGTCGGGACGATTGGCAACGGCCTCGCCTTGATCGAGGCCGATCTAAGCAACATGAGATCATGCACGATAGAGAATGAAGGATAAGCTAGAAACACCTCACGGGGAGAAAGCTCTCGGTTCATTATCATCATGAAGGAACTGGAGTTAGTATCCATCACAATATATCCAATGCAGCGTCGAGACAACAGCTTCGCGATGGTCGGGAAGGGTAGATGACTGCTAGTCATAGGGATTGAGGGTGCATTTTATACCAGCTTGATGGAAGCCTACCTCATTGCCATCATTGACCCCAAGTCCTATGGCACCAAGGTGGCACAACGTGAAATTGCCTCTGGCCTACTCAGATGACAGTTATGGCTAATTTGCTGGGTTGAGTGATCGAGAACCTACCAAGTCCCGTTCAGCGTTCATCACAACGAGCTCAGTGGGAGGCGATGCCGGGTGGTGGAGACTAACATCGCAGAGCAGGATCAAGCGCGCAGCTGTGGAGGCTGCAATGGGCACGAAAAGGTTTGGATCTTGCAAAATGAAAGAACCTGAAAGTCGTGAAGACAAAGAAAGTGTCACAAAGAGCTTCCCAGACTGTTGGTGCTGGCGAGACATGGAAACAAGAAGACCTGTGCACGGACATGTGTTGTTCTCCACCAATAGCAGCGTCCGCACTGGTGCTCATGGCTCTTGTCGGACTTACGAGCTCAAAATATACTTTCTTTGCCGTCGCATCCCTCTCTTTCTGGGGATCCATGTTCGGACAAAAAAAGTGTCATGCTGCATATCACAGAGACCTGTACCTTTTCATTTGACACAGCCGCACAGGCCCAGCCCATGATCCGCCGATACAGGGGTGATATCTTGGGGTTGATCTGGACTCCAATGGAAGCATGCCGCACCCGTTATCTTCTATGAATCTTGGGTGGCCGGGGAGCCAGTGGTGGCCTCTTCACCAAGCGAGGTGCGCAAGGTGCGATGGATCCTAGAGTTGGAGAACAGTCGCACCAGATGACAATGAAAAACCGAGCGAGGTAGTGTAAAAGACCCATCTATTCTTTCTTATTCTAACAGAGTCAGTTGCTCGGAATAGACCAGAAATCATCCACTCAAGACTTTGCACCGGCCGCTACCTGTCATCTATTGACAACCAGATGGTGTCAATCCAAGCATTCCGTTCGGTATCGGAACCAGCACGACCAACAGCGCCGCCGCCTCAAGGAGCAAGGATGAGCACGTCATCAGGCTGAGTAGGACGTCCAAACTTGAGCACTGCGGTAGCGGTAGTCAGATCCATAACGATATTGAACAAAGTCTCCATCGGTTCCTCCTTCGACGGGATTCGGTTAATCGCGCAGGGTAGATCGGACTCGTCCTTGAACAGCTCGGAAATCTCGACCTGGGTTGGGTTGCGGCCTAGCTCGTTGGCGAGTTCCGTCAGCCGGCGAAGACGCCTAGGGCTGTCCTCCAGCCACTGATAGTCGACCACGCCCTCATGCTCCGCCAACAGATGGTTGGTGTGCATGATACGGCCCTTTGAGTCGGGGTAAAGCTTCTTGATCCCCTGGATGGTACACTCCAACCCGATACAGCCAGTAGCGTCTCCAACGAGCATATGTCCCGCCGCGGCTGTTCCGTATTTCTCGATCTTTGCGATCGCCTCGTCTCGAGTCTGGCTTTCGAGCACAAGCCTGCGACAGATGTGTACAGGGGTGCCGTTATAGTCCACGCCTTTGGCACGGATCCCGTTGGCGCATACACCGACCCCGTCAGAGTTGAGACCTGAGTTCCGATGTTGGTACATACTCAGTGCTACTTAAACGAGAAGACGCACCGATCTTGCCGATAATCCCCGCCTCGGTTCCCATGCTTATCCTCGGCTTCCCAGGCGCGTCGATGTTAAGCACAATAACGTTGTCCTTCTGGTCGATCAACCACTGCACCATCAACCCAAATTCATCAGACTCATCTCATTCCATAGTCCAAGCAGGAGGCGTACATCCCAGTTCTGAGACAAGAAGCTCTTCTCAGACGTCTTCCAGCCTAAGGAAGTGCACCCGTCCGCATACATGCCGAATATGATCTCTTGCCTGAAGTTGAGTGCCATTATCTCGAGATACGAGACGCCCGCGCCTTCCGCGATCGCTGTCCGAACGTCAATGTCGACGTTTCCCTCTCAGCAGGAGCATGCGCACCCTCGATCTCTTCCATAAGCCAAGGATATCTCTCCCGCATCGCGGGTTCGAACCTCTTACTAATGCGGAGCACTTCCTCCCACCCTACGTTCGACATTTCCATGAATTGGGTTTGGTAGCACTGGATACCGGCACGTATATGAGTGGCGGCTTTGGTGCCGTGTTCGAGACCGATCTAGGAGAGACAAAGGGTCAACATGAGTGACGGGAGAGCGGACTGGGAAGGGCAATGGCAGTAGGGAGTGTGAGTGCAAGAGAAATCGGCAATAGGATGTCGAGTGGGAGTTGTGGGGTTTGGGTGAGAAGTAGCATGAGGAAGAAGAGCTCACCTCCCGTGGGGTACCTTTGCAGTTTATAACCAGCATCTTCAAACGTCGTATATCGGGTTGGGATAGACCACGCAATTCGCAGTCAGAGGTCAAAACCAGAGAGCGCAAAGCAGAGACTGAGGGGAGATGGCAACCACAGAGCAAGGGTCAGAGTTAGAACAAGAGCGGGGGCCTAAAATCCAAGTCGTGTGGACCACGTTTAAGACAGCCGACAAGCGCCATATAGTACACCCCGACAGCTATTTTCATAACACATGGATATGGCAAACTCATGGCAGTAGAGTGTGAAAAGATCTGCTGGTCGGATCAGGTGTGCAGGAGGACAGTTGGGATCCGACGATGCCGTGCACGCGCCTACTAGTAGTGCGAGAGATGGAGGAACACGGAGGCTTTTATCGGAAATATCGCGACACTTTCCTTATCAGCTGGACATGGCGAGTACTTCTAATCTTCGCTGCTTTGTATCGAAAAGACACCAAGAAGTGAAAACGTATGGGTACATAACGACTCGCTGGACATATACTCAACTAGCTTCACTGCAAAGACTGCTTGTTGACATGGCAAATGCCGTTGTTAAATGAATGAAATGCACTTCCTCCGCTTGTCATGGTGTAAAGCACCGTTAAAGGTCTCCTGCTTGAGGATCAATACAGTTTATCGTTTTCCATGACATAAATAATCTTACCTACAGCGACCTCGAAGAAACACCTTATCAATTCCCTCCCTTGATTCAATTCTAGATCGGGCAAAACCCGATTCGATGTCCAATTTGGGCGGTCGACGCCAAATCTTTCCTGCATGACTGCGACTGGACGTAGTCAGGAATCGGGTGTATGCCGTCTTCCAGCCAGGAGAAATGCTAGGAACGGACATGCCAAACATGATGTACTGCGCCAATCGATCAACATCGTCTCTGTGGGAGTGCCCCTTCTACGTACGGAAGTGCTTTCAGTTTGTCTATCAAGCCACGTTAAGGAACATTTGACATAGCCACTCTTCCGCACTTTCGACCTCCCACTCTACACCGAGCCGTTCGAAGTCCTCTCTGTGGTCGATCTTCGTCCAAAATGGGTCATTATCACGGCATTGCACACCCCGGCAGTGGGGATCGGAGATCGGGTCATATGCGGTGTCGAAAAGCCCAGGTACTTCGGTTGCGTGCCTGACGATCTTCTGAACGAGCTCGATGGGCAGATTGGTGAGCGACATGAACTTGTTGTTCTTTGCCTCAGCGGTTACTAGTAGAGGACTGGACGTTGTGATCGCAATTATCGAACACAAGTTCCGAAGCAACTCGTCTTCTGTGGAAACCGGTTTTCAACCCTTACCCTAGATGCTAGAAACACTAACCCTAACCCTTGTTCGTTTCAACGGTGGGAACGCAAATTAAGGATTGGATGAAGCCACACATACCGCACAATACCGTGGTGCGGGTCGGATCAAATTCTGTGTCTACCAGTCGGGCTACTTCCTTCACAATGTTGAGCCATATTATGGCATTCTTGATGGAGTGTTAATGTGCGAGTCTGACTTGTTCATACAGGGAAGCGGATCAAGTCTGCTCATGGTGATGAAAGAGCGGCAACGACTAGAAAACTAATTCAGCACTCGACACTCTGGTTAACCATACTCCTGCTCTGACGCCATGATCATGCATATCCCAGCTTATCAGGTATCTGTAGAAACTCCCACTCTACTCCATGCCGCTTGAAGTCATCGATATATTCGATTGAGACCGTCATCTGAGAGGGGTCTCTGATACTCCACAAACGGATTTTCTCCAAAGCAGGCAACCGTCCTTGATCCAATGCTTCAATCGCAATTTTGAGCTCTCCGTGCGATGATCCCTGTACCAGAAAGCCTTCGACGCATTCAAGGTAATAGTCCATAATAGTGATCACACGAAGGCAGGGATAGTGGGTGCATGTGATAACCTCTGCAATCTGGCTCGGACCGTGGAAAATGAGGCTGGCGAGGCAGGATAGTGATTGAAATGTGGGAGGAATTGTTAGGTTCAGTCCCCTGTTTATGGAGACTGGGAAGTACATCATGAATTCCAAGCTGACGAGTCTTGTTGCGTGTTTGGAGAGAAAGGGGGACACAATAGGTCGTTCTTTATGCTGTCGAACACGGGCACGCCCAGGTGTCGTAAAGCTGGAGGTGCGCATGAATAGAGCTTGGATGAGAAGTCTTCGAGTTCGTCCATGCGAATGGTGTGGAGATTTTGCAAATAGACATCGTCTGTCTGTTCTGTATCCTCGGTGATCTCTGATCTCGAATCGTTCAAGACCGTGCCGTACGTCGAGAAAATTCTGAGTGCGGGAAGCCCTTTCAGCAATGACAGGAGACAAGAACTTTCGAGTTCGATATGCCTTGAGAATTCCAGCTCTAGTAGACTTCTTCCAAGCTTCTGCGTGATGTTTTCGCCTAATTCATTGGTAATGAAGAAACCGTCTTCGATATCTGCACGATCTTCGTATGGGTAGTGATCGTCGTACACTGAGCCAGGACTCAGCCTTAACATGATCAGATTGGGACATACATCAAGGAATCCCCAGAGTGTGGGGTACGATTGAGTGTAACGAAGGTAATACCAATAATCGTACTTGAAGCTGAAGATAAGCAACTTGACGTGGTGCCCAAGAGGCCGTTCACCAGAAGCGTCCCATTTGCTGAGGAGTGTAACGAGAAGATCGACTTTCTTAGCGTGTGAGGACAATTCCTCGTCCGAGGGCAATCTATCGTCCGAGGGCAATTCATCGTCCGAGGGAAATTCATCGTCCGAGGGAAATTCGTCGTCCGGGAGCGGTTCGATTCTGTCGCCGTTCCACACCACGACTACTTCGTACAGGATCGGCTGGGCGAGACGACAAAACGACCTGGAAACGAGGGTAAGAGCGCATCTTGTTGGGTAGGTCTGTTGGAGCTCTATCCGCTGTTCGGTTGCTCTAAGAGGGGAGGAGTGCGCGGCCTCGTATGAGGTGTCGAGGAGCCCAGGTACGTCGGTCGCGTGTCTGAGGATCTTATGGACCAGTTCGATAGGTAGTGTGTTGAACGACATGCTCTTGTTCGCGCTTGTTCGTTAAAACAAGGTGGTCGTTGTTGCCAAGCGGAGCTGAGTGCTGTGACTGAGAGATAGGAAGGGAAGTATTATCGTGGAGGCGATACCTCATCGCTGCTTGTTTACGTCAGCACGAGATGTCGGAGTCTGTGTATGGGAATCGATCCTCACGTCCATCCACAATGTTATAAATACAGCGTAAATGATATCCCATCTCCCAGCGAGGAACACATGAGGCGCATATACCCACCTTCCATCTATGTCCACCACCGCGTGACCACTGCTCTACCCTCCCCTCCCCTCCCTCTCCTTGAGCAACTTCTCTACTGCTCCGTCTTCGGGCCCTACGAACGCCCGCGCCATCCTCGTGAAGCTCGTCTCGCCTTTCAGCACCGAGGAAGGCGTCATGGGACCAAGGTACTGCATAGCCAACGACTCCCACGCATGATAACTATGAAAGAACATCAGTGTCGGGTTGCTCAGGGGCCAAAACGAAGTAGGGGAGGGAAACGGTAGCCAGAAACGAACAAACAAAGAAGCGCAATAGAAAGCCGGAGAAACGGACGCACGTCAACTGCCCACTCTTGAAGAACTCCCAACCACCCTCCGCTCCTGCTTTCGAAGGTTTATGTACCCAGTCGATGTCCTCCTCTCGCCATAGAGGGTAAAACATCGCTCGGTGTGAGAGGACCGTGAGTTCCCTTGGGTGGAGGAGTGCCAATTCCTACGTATATGCGTGAGCATGCAGGTGCAAAGGCGCATATAAGAGGGTGCGCACCCATGATTTGGCCACACTGTGTCCTGCCCAGACACTACCGTCAAAGGTCTCGTAGCTCTTTAACCACCGCTTCAGAAATGGTGCATCGCTCCTCGCTACGATCACGGCGTTACACAGTCCTCCGGGCTCGAGTGATGTACGCCTGCTATCCGGGCTCATCTCCATCCCCAGCACGACGTCTTGGGTGTATAATCCCGCGCGGTCAAAGGAGCGCAGAACGTAGGTATCGATGTCGACGTATACCCCTCCATAGGCTATGAGCAGCTGGAGACGGAGAACGTCGGCCTTGTGTGCGAAATGGGCGAGTGGATGGCCGTACACTTCTTGTGGTGGGGTTAGAGGGGAGAGGGTGATATGCGGTGCTAGGAGGTCCCAGTACGGCCCGTGTGGAGCAGATGCGTGGTGGTGGTGCAGCAGCATGTGTTTGGGTCGGAGAGAGAGGAGCACAGATCGGAGAGCGAGGTAGTGGAAGTACGGTAGTTCCGGGGGGTGGTCGCCCGAGAGATGGTAGATGGTATGCACAAGAGGGGGTACGAGGTTGCCCTTTTCCGGTTTAGGGAAGGCGCTGGTGTTGAGTGCTAGATCGGGGCAGGGAGGGAGGGAGGAAGAAGGTGGTAAGGGAGAGGAAGGGATAAGGGAAGGAGGGACGTAGAAGGGTATGCGGGCGGCGTTGGGGTGAGTGGAGGCGTACTCTGGTGCATGGGGAAGAGGTGTAGGGCGGAGAGTGCCGATGTAGTAAGCTGTGTAGAGTGCGAGGAGGGAGAGGAGGGAGAGGAAGAGCCTGTTTGGGAGGGTGGGCGTAGGCATCATCTTCCGCCGTTGGGCTTTGGGGGACAGCGTGCGGGGTGGACGCGGCACGCGTCGCTGGGCGTGGCGGGGCAGCAGCGGGAGAATATGGGCGTGGGGAGAGGTGGCCACTGCCTCAGGGGGAGGAGAGCATACACTTGCACACGTCGTGATCAAACCGCAGTCGTGTTTGCAACAGAAAGTCACCAAGACCCCTTCGAACCGTCGGAGAACCGGATTATCTCGCACAGCCACAGGAGCCCACATTCCAGTCGCGTCATACCAACTTGAGCGCATCAGCCTTTCCCAGACCCAACTGAACACTCAACGACCATGTCCACTCCCCTCTTCCCCGCCCATCTACTCCCTCCCCCTCCTCCTTCCCTTGCTGCAGACCTTCTTATTCGCTCGTTGGAGAGGGACGACCATCTTCATGGGCATATGCAGGTGCTCAACGTCCTTTCCCCCACACCGGACATCACACCAGACGCGTATCATGCCATATTTGATGATATGGCCCGTAGGCCGGAGACGTGCGTTCGTTTTCCTATTGGGCAGCACGTGCTGATACAGAGAAGATACTATACCATCGTGATTCTCTCCGTCCCTACGTCCCAGATTCTGGCTACCTCCACTCTCCTGCTGGAACGGAAACACCTCCGCTCTGGCGGCCTCGTCGGGCATATAGAAGACGTCGCTGTCTCCTCTCTCGCACAGGGTCGCGGGCTCGGAAAACTTCTCATCACCACGCTTACGGGCTTAGCGGAGGGGCTAGGATGCTATAAGGTCATATTAGATTGTGCGAGGGATAATGTGGGGTTCTACGAGAAGTGTGGGTTTTGGGAAAAGGAGGTTGAGATGGTGAGCCGATTCCTCCTGCCCCTCTTACCTTCACAGCTACTCCCGGTCATGAACTGAACGATCCCTGTAGGTACAGTACTTCGGCGCTGCTAAAGCGGGCAAACAGCCGCCGCCTCGCGTCAAAGACGAGGAGAAGCCGAACTTGTAGTTCCCCTTTGCGGATGCGGGGAAAGTAAGTCAGAGTTGGATGTACGATATGCGCGGGAGTGTATTTATATAAGCATAGACAGTCAAAACAGAGTTAAACAAATGTCGAGTCATTGGCAAGAGGTGGTGTTAGGGTACTGGCTAGGATCCCATCCAGCAGGTTAGGGTGGGGTAGGGGTTAGGGTTAGGGTTGGTGGTAGGGTGATAATATCATATTTTTTAAACTAAGAGAATGATTTATTTTAGCAATGCTATGGGCATTGGTTTGTTATCAAGGTCTTTCTACATTTGGTAAAAGTAGGGTCTTTTGCCTCCGATCCGCGTTAAGGTACACGCTACTTACTACTTTTCTTGTCTATACTCACTCAGGCGTATGACCACTCTCGCTCACAAGAGAAAGCAACATCATGTCGCTCCATACGCTACCCGTCGAGTTGGTCCGGAGGATTCTCAGGTACGCGACGGAAGTACCCGGACTGTTCGATACCGAATTCGATCCGATTGACGGTCATGTCCACCGAGCGACGAAACAACGCTTACAGCTCACTGCGGTGCTCCCTACCAAACTCGCGCTCAGTGTGGTCTCGAAATCGCTGCATTCCCTGGTGGGCGAGTTTTTGTACGAAGCTGTGATCATCTATCACTTTGCTCGAGTCAAGCCCCTGGTTGATTTGCTCAGCGGACGCGACACAGAAGGCCGAGTTCGCGGTCGCATGCTCAAGTCACTGACTCTTCAATTCGACCCGCACTCCGATCTCAAGGAGTTCCATCCGACTCTCTGGGGGCTTTTGGATGTATGTCCCAATGTTATTGTCTTGCGATTGATTCCCTGGACGTTGTACAACGCCTGGCACGGAACACCGCTGCTCCGTCTGTACAACCAGGACATCCTTCTCACCCTAATTCACAACATCACGAACCTCCTTGGAAGAAGATTGCGAGAGCTGGACATAGCGGTGAATATGATGTTGTTGGCCACGACCCACTTCTCTCTGCTGAAAGGTCTGCCTGCACTTTGCATCTTTTCTATGTCTGGCGCACAGCTTCTCAAGGGGAAGGAACAACCGGACCAAGGGAATGTGGAAAGGCTGGATGAACCCCCCGGCCTGCCAGTTACTACCTTCCTCCCCCATCTCCATACGCTTCGGATCGATTCCAGAGATTGGTTCGTATCCCAGCTTGCTTCATGGCCCTTACCTGCCTTACGACACGTGGGGGTAAACTATGGCGGCGACGTCGACGGACACATTCGCGCCTTCCTCCAGCTTTTCAATCGAGCACAGAGTATAAACAGCTTTGAGTTCTTACTCAAATACAATGATGACCCTTCGGATTTCCATCCCTGCGAAAGCCTTGCTCAGATTCTTCAGGTGTTACCCAACCTCACCCATTTTACTATTCCTCGTCCGGACATACTTGATGAATTTATCCAAGTTTTGGAACATCAGCAACTTCGCGTTATTACGGCTGTCGATTATGATTGCTTTTGGTCCGCATTCCGCTCAGCAGACGCCAAGGTTACAGACCTGAAGAAAGTCGGCGAAGCGCTGGATAAAAGGAGATTGCCAGCCTTGACGAAGATACGAGCACAATGCTCTCCAGAGCAACTATCTCTGAGGGATATGGACCATAATGCTCAGTTCAAGCGGCTGGGGGTGGAGATGGAGATGATGAGCATACCGAAGTAGTTTCGTCAGATGTGGTAGATTGAACGCAACGCCATTTGTACTCCAAGGAGTTGGAACCTGAAGGCAGATCCAGTTATTGTATCAGAGATATTGGAGATATGCGAGTGTCCTATACAAGTCAAATCGCGTCTATCGAGCATCCAAGGAACTTAGAATAAATGCTTCTCAATTCAGGGCCGGTTGGTGCGTTGGAGCCCTGATACGGCGCCCCTTCTCCCTACGTCCACGCCAGCCGCTGTATTATTATAATGCCCCAGCTCTGCTGTCTGTCAACACGAAGGAGATAAGGCAATAACATTAACATCTCGTCAGGATCCAATATCCTTCCGGTCTCGTCAACATGACAGGCGTTCTACCGCGCATACACTTACCCCTCCTTCCTTCATACCACCCCTACACCTTTGCGCCGATGTTCACCCCACTCTTCTACACCTACATATCTTCTCTCGACCTCTTGCCTGCCTATCCTTAAAGGTGCCTTCATCTGCCTGCGGCAGATATACGATTACATGCATGGGTAAAGCAAACCGGTGCGCGTCCTCCGTATTGCCCTGCCATTGACCAGGCGACAGCATCGTAGCGCATCCGTTTTCCCTTCTAAATATCTCCGCGTCTCACGGATCGTCAAAAACGAACCTCTTTCAGCTGTTTATCATCGCTACGGAGAGACACAAACGTCCTTATGTCGTTCAGTGCCCTACCTACTGAGCTGGTTCAAACCATCCTACGGCTGGCGACTTCCATACCCGGGCTGTTCGATACCGAATACGACTCGAGAACAAACCGCCTATCCACCCGGCCCCTGAGCAAGGAAAAGGCTCGAAGAGGTCCTTCCTACCAAACTCGCACTCAGTCTGGTTTCAACATGGTTTCATTATCTCGTCGATGAATTCTTGTACGAAGCGGTCGTCGTGTATCGGTCTTCACGTATCAAATCTCTTGTGGAGCTATTAGGCAAACGAGGGACGGACGGCAGATTTCGGGGCGGTTGGGTCAAGTTACTCATCCTTCAATGCGACCTCGATCACATGGAAACCGAGTTGCATGATATCGACTCGACGCTGTGGGGTTTTCTCGATGTTTGTCCCAATATCATCATACTGCGAATAGTTCCCTGCCGTTCATACACCGTCGTGTTCCAGACTCAAGGGACGATATACCGCGACCGTGATGTTAGCATGCCGTTAGTTCTGGTTCATAACATCGCCAATCGACTTGGAGGAAGCCTGCGAGAGTTGGAGACCTCAGTGAATGTCGATATCGAATCTACAGCTTTCCTGGCCCTACTCAAGGGGCTGCACGGACTTCAAGTGTTTTTATGCCCGGCTGTATTCGGCAGCAAGATCAAGCAGATCAAGCAGATCGGAACGACACGAAAAATATTCTACAGGGTGATGTCGTGCTGTCTAATCTTCATCCCCTTCGCCTAGAAGATATGGTCGACTGTGTCTCCTCCGAGCTCGCGTCTTGGGCACTACCTGCCCTGCGACACTTGGGTCTACCCTATTTCCCTAACCTGCATGAAGAAGAATCGATATCCTTCTTTCTGTTCAAGCACAGAAGACACCTAGCGAGCTTCGATTTCAGCTACTCCTCCCTAGACATAGGATGGGGTGAACCCCCCCTGGAAAGTCTTGCGCAAATGCTTCAAGCACTGCCCAACCTCACGCATCTCATTCTTCGTATCCCGGGTGAATTCCGTGAATTCTTTACAATCATGCGACATCCACACCTCCATACAATCACGGTTTTAGATTATAACGATACATTCCTCGCGGTCGATCCGGAGATAGAAACAAGATCGATAGCTAACCTAGGTGTCCTCATCAATTTGCTGGAAGATGGGAATTTGCCGGCATTGAAGAAGATTCGCGTCCAAGGCAATGTGGGAGATCCATCGAAGGTAACTATTGACCGGTTTGGTGATTTCAAGAGGTTGGCCATAGAGTGGGAACTTGATGACTTCAGGAGGCTCGGCGTAGAGACTGGCAAAGTGGGACTCTGAAGGAGCGGATCTGTCCAGTGGCAAAGTTACTGCCAGTGTTGATAGTGATCGGTACTTGCACAGGAGAACTCTGACAGTATGAGTCCATAATGTGGACATGGACAGTGCTGTTGAGCTAGGGTGGTGAGGCAAGAGTGCATTCTAACCGACTGGGAGGAGAGTTTCCCTCTTTTGTCAATCAGAATTTGCGGCGTTTTTCCAACACTACCTAGAAATTAAGGGGGGAAGACCCAATGATACATATGTCTACGCATAACTTGTATGGATGCTGAAATTCCACCACCCGACTGTCTGGAACCAACATCCCATCATCAAAATAACGTTGGGTCCAAAAGCACCATTCGGTAGATCCGATAATCCAGTACTCCAAACCCTGGAGATAAACCTGCACGTTTCGGTCGACCTCCGGTCCCCAAGAGGGCAGCGCAGCACGGGCAGCCAGGTAATTCTGAACCACGTCGTCAAACATTTTGCCAACAGTGTTCATAGCGTCCTGAACTCCGAGGCCTTGCTCATGCATGACTGACATGACAATATTCGAGGTATCCCCACGGCTGTATTCAACCCCAAACGACAAGATATCTTGCGGGAACAGTCAGAATAGACACGCGCAGACACTGAGATAAAACCCGCCATTCGCCCATGATACCAGATCATCAGCCCAATCCTGAAGGTCTCGGATAATGGGATGATGCCACACTGACTCCGGAAGCTCAAATCCATTGGCGTATTCGATCAACACAAAGCAAGGGCGCACAGCACCATTGGCGCGGCGACGAATGATATAGTCTTGAACACCCCGAATGACCTTCTTCTTCCGGTCTATGGCCTCGTCCATGATCGCAACAAAGAACTCCTCTAGCGTGTCTCTGAAGCGTCTCTGAACCAACGGAGTCGCAGTACGACAGATGCGCAACCACATGCTGTCAGCAGCATTAGAATCAGAAACGACATGGAGAGTGAGGGAAACTTGCTCGAGGGTCAGAACGGAGATCGCATGCGCCTCTCGCCTGGAAATTTTCTTCGTCCACTTCTCTGGATCGTCGAGTACATCGATGACCGCCTCCCGTACAACGCCAGCACTTATCGCATCCATTTCATCTGTGAGGTCGTCAAGATGAAACAGGTAGTTGACGAAATCCGCGCAGACTTGGAGGCGCTCCTTGTCCTGTATGTCGGGCCAACACATGGAACCAAGTAACCCTGCGTTCAACCCTTTCTGGGCCATCTTCATCTTCTTCGTTGCAAGCGTGCCGGAGGCTTCGAGCCACTTGTCACTGGCTGGACTGACGATATGATCAAGCGGGTTAATGCGGAACTCGAAAGGCGCCATGTTGACAAGATCAGGAATGATCACCGAATCGAAGTTCGATACAGATGGCGACATTGTATGTGCTGAGCTAGGTGCGTTGAAGTGGAGTGAGTGAGGTACTTGTCCTGTTTGAATGGTGAGCCGTCAAAGCCAGGTCCGTATTTATATGCTTTCAGTTCACATTGTCGGCGTTACTGACTGTCAGAGGCTGAGGTGATGAATGCATGATCTCATTAGGATCACCTTGAACAACCAGAGAAGCGCCGGCGTATGCGGGGTATCTAGGGAACCCGTGACAAACGCGCCCCATAGCATGCCCAAGGGGGGACCCAAAAGACGAATCGCGCCCGCGAGATAGGCTACAACCAGTTCGAGCAGACGTCGACAGAGGTGAATAGTTGCCAAATGTGTCGTCTCTGGCAGGTCAACGGAGCGCCGCTCGCAGGAAGGCGCTGTTTTGTCGAGGAAGAAAAATCGCGCCGTCTTCGCACCGAGCGCCGATGCACACTTTGCGGGAGAGATTGCACCCGCCATAAGGGTTGCGGCCGATCGTGGAAGAACCTGAATCGTAATTTCGCATCGTGTCTATTAATAAGTGAGGACTCTCGTAATGCGATAGACTTGTTAGTGAAAACTCACCATTCAGGGACAAACGAATGCGGAGAAGAACCGTTATCTGCATTGTTACACAGATCTCGGGCATGGTGATGCGAACAATTTGCCGCAGTGATGCGTAACAAATAATACGTGTTCCCTATACAAAGGACGGGCAATTCCACTCGTCGGGCGCTTGAGATAATCAAGATCTGTTTAGATCTGTTAAGTTGATCAATGCACCCGCGATACCACCTGCGACCGTGCCTGGGCCACGCCGCTCACCAAAGCGCGGGTGCAATGCTCCATACCAGAAGTAGAACCACGTGTCGTGCTCCGACTCCGCGAGCGCCTGAAGCACCCCTCCAGTAGTGTTTTGCCACCGCTACGATACAAGCCCGTCCTAGTATTGGAGCTTGGAGGGAGGTGCCGTGAACAACCTACCCAAGATTATACGTGCACGTCTCATTCCAGTCGAGAAGGCCGTCGTACAGGTATCATCGCATGGTGCGTGCCGGAATGCAGGTGCTTAACTGCCGGAACTGTGGTCAAGCTGGGCGAAGTGGAGTGGGAATGAGAGGGCGCACAATCGTCAAGAACAGAGCGGTATCTTCGGTAAATCCGATGCCATGGCGAGTTCTGTGGAGAGGAGAGGGACGAGATCGGCGTCCCTCGTGCAGGATCGAGGTCAAACAATGCGCAATCGCACATGAAGAGTACTAGCAGGAACCTGTCACAACTTACGCATCAGCTCCAATATCCCATTGCACAAGGGCCCGGGCAGAACCAATGACGAGCACTCACTTTGTCTTCCCGTAGTGGTCCTGCCGCGTCGATGGTCCTCTCAACATGTCAGCTGCAGCGATGTTCCACGATATGACATGCCGATCTAGCCTGCCTAGTTCGTGCCCATCAGCCTTGAGAAGGTACCTCCCCCAGCTTGCGGTTGGACTTGCTGGCACTGGAGGAGAAGAGGGCAAGAAAGAACGTGTGTGGAGCCCAAAATTGTGTGGGCAGCATGATGATGGGGATGATGTCGTTGAATGGTCAGACAATCCTGAACACGGGAAAGAGGAATGAAATGTACGAGAATATATACGCCACACAGATATGAAGAGAGCCGGCATAGCGAGAGATCGCAGGGCAGGCGGCTACGTGCACCCCAACAGATAACGGATTCCCAACGGTTCTCGATGGCAGAGGCATCATATGCTTGCGGAAGACGGTTCTCGGATGGCGCTTGCCCTCGGAGGAGATGGTTTCGAGGTCCGTCGCCCACTATTGGCCCCGGAGCCGCGTGCGGTGGCTGTAGAGTATGGCAACGATCTGCGGGAGATCATGGTATTAGCGCTCAATTGGATGATAAGGATAACAGGAGCACACAGAAGGCCGCTTGTTCAAATCGTGTAGATACACAGGATCAAGTCCGCAGTCCCCACGCCAGATCCTCCATCTACCGTCCCAAGTTGCATCCACCTCTTGACCACCTCATCAATATGTCCCTTCAAGAACCATTCCCACATGGTGTGAGGATCGAACGGATATTCTGTCCACCCTGTTCCCACAGGCGTGAGGATCGAATGGATATTGTGCCCACTGCGTGCCGTGGAAAGGCGGTTGATTGACTTGAAGGTTTCGTTGTACTCACAGCAGTGAGTGTGCACTTTCTAGCACGTGTCGTAGCATCATCGATGCGATTGGGAAAGAGGAAGGTGTTGGTGAGGTGCGCGGGAAGGCCCAACTGGATGAGGTCTGTGCTAAAACTCCCGCATCATCCTCGTCAACTCGACCGGGGGGGACCTATGGGCGAGTTTGTCTGACCCGAGCTTCAAAAGGCACGTTATATGCACAAGTACAAAGTTAGGTGAGGCGAAACGTACTATGTCAACCACCTTGGTATCCCAGCTCAATCTTTCATGCCTTCCGCTCCTAAAACCCCCCAGATCTTATTGGTCACCGGTCCTCTAGACTAGATATATCGTTCCGCTACCACAAATGACGTCTTGAGCCGCTGGTCCTTGTGCGCAACGGGAACGTGGTGCCCTGAGAAGGAAAGACGGGTGAGGCTTGACAGGGCACCTTGGAGAGCTGGAGGGAGAAGACGGCACAAGGTCACACCGCATGACTTCTGGGTAAGAACACTGAAATGGTCGGACAGAGAAGCTATAGTCTCGGGAGAGAACGTACCATAATCTCGAAAGCAGGCACAGTCGCTGTATACACCGCAGTACGTATACCTGAGACGCCTCTAGGTCGAATTGATAGTAACGTGCCGTGTGAAATGCCTTCAACGCATAGCCTTTTCTCAGTTACTTGAGCGCTACCCAGCATCACGAACATTGTCCTTCCTAGAGCAAACAATAAGACGGATGATGATCTACATAGTCTTGAGCAGGCGACGCGACCATGGGTGGACAATCTAAAAGGGTTCATGTTGACGACCATGTCTGCAACGTCCGAGGCTAATGAAATTAACCAGGCTACACAACTTCATCCCTACGTTCGTGTCACTGTTATCGATGACCTTGTCAATTGAGGCAGCACGAAGAAAATCGAGACCAATGGATCATGGAAGTGCGTGGCGCTTCACTACTTGCCGCTGAACATCATTGATCAATCGGGAACTGGCTTGTTTGCAGACCAGGAGATCCAAACTTAATATACAGTAATCTCAATGTCAAGATATCAGTAGTTGCCATCTTCGAAGTCACGCAGAACTATGCTAGAAAGAGGACGAGCTAGCAATATGGGAACACACCCGTTGTTCAACTTCTTCTGTCTGTCCCTTGCTGAGCCGTACGTGCCACGCATTATGTTGCTCCATGATTTGTCTCATTATTGATTATTGATTCTAATAGTGAAAGAAGGACTGCATGAGATGTTGTGCTCTCTACGTAGCCTTCTCAGGACGTTGGAATTCTATCACCCGCTTTTCTCTGACCGCCAGCCCATCCTCGAAATACCGCTGGGTCCAAAAGCACCACTCGGTGGAGCCTATAACCCAGTACTCCATGCCATGGAGATACAGTTCTACCATTTTGTCGATCTCTGGTCCCCAACTTGGCAGCGTAGCTCGGGCTGTAACGTAATTCTCGACCACATCGCCGAAGAGCTTGCTGGAGTGGTCCATCGCATCTTGAACTCCGAGACCCTTCTCATGCATGACGGACATCGCTATATTGGACGAGTCACCACGCTCGTATTCAATCGGGAAGGATAAGATGTCTTCCGTGAATAGTGAGAAAACGGATATTTCCCTAGAAGGTGATTTAGCTCACCATTTGCCCAGGTTATCAGATCGTTCGCCCAATCTTCAAGCTTTCGGATGGTCGGATGGTCGAATACTTCTTCCGGAAGCTCGAAATCATTCGCGTATTCGATTAAAGCGAAGCAAGATCGGACAGCCCCGTTGACACGACGACGATCGATGTAGTCTTGGACGCCACGGATAACCTTCTTTTTGCGGTCTACAGCCTCCTCCGTCACCGCAACGAAGAACGTGTCAAACGTATCCCTAAAGCGCTTGGAAACTACCGGGGTAGCTGTATGACAGATACGCAACCACAGACTGTCGCGACATTTAGTCAGGTTGAAAAATGTCACCCGGAAGAGCGACTTACTCAAGCGCCAAAGCTGAGATGCCGTGGGCTTCTCCCCGTTCGATTTTCTTCATCCACTTCTCTGGGTTATCCATCGGGTCAATTACCGCCTCCCTAACAGTCTCTGCACTCTTTCCATCCATATCATCCGTAAGATCGTCAAGATGGAAGAGAAAGTTGACGAAATCTGTGCAAACTTGGAGGCGCTCCCTGTCATTTATGTCCGGCCAACACATAGCACCCAGCAGTCCCGCGTTCAGTACTTTCTGTGTCTTCTGCATTTTCTTCGTTGTAAGGACACCTGGCGTTTCGAGCCACTTGTCTGTGGCAGGCCCAATGATCGAATCGAGAGGGTTAATGCGAAACTCAAAAGGCTCCATAGCAATGAGGTCAGGGATAACCACCGATTCGACACTGCGTACGGATGGCGACATGTTACAAGGTAGGCTGGGGATGATTCACTAGATCGACGGTGAGAGAGGGAGAGGGACGTCAATTGTTCTCGCCTTTATGTGCATTCAGTCCATCAGGTGCGCACAACCCCTTCGGCACCGTGGGTGTCAAACTGAGCTGCGAGGGCTCCGATTGGGCTGGCCTGCGCAACATAAGATCATGATTGGGCGTATGTATAGCATTTCAATATCAGTAAAAACAATGCCGATTATAAAATGACAGCCGGCGGGCGTATACGCTGCATTGCATGTTGTAAGGGTTCCTTATTTGGCCCACAGTTATCTCTTTTTGGTAACAGGGCCTCTGGCAGCAATCAGAACGTCCGATGGACTAAGTAGTGGACGATTGTAGGTCGCCTCGCCCTTTTCTCTCTGTTTTCTTTGAGTACACTAAATATGCATTGCTACCAGATAGCAAAACAATGGTCCAGTGTACCTACTGAGTGCATAAAGAGTCGATGCCGCAAACCGCCTGTTGCGTGTTTGAAGAGGAAGGCGAGTGTTCGATATGTAGACGGGGCCGTAGAATCTTCGAGGAGGATCCGGAGCGCATTACACCGGTGCAGTCGATCCTACCCCAAGGACATGCAGGAGTTAGAACGTTTGGACGGATTCTTCCCCCTTACGTGAAGGAGAAAATGAAATCCATTTCGGTCTACAAAGTAGATTGATACGCCTGCATACCGCCCCTGTACCGGTGCCATTCGTCGATCGCCAATCCCCGGGGAAGGAATGAGTTCTACGCCCAAAGTCATTACCACATGTTATGCTCCGATGACGCCAGCGTCTGGAGCGCCTCCCAGATCTCAACATCTTCCGCGGTCATGCTCGCTACGTGCGGTACGTGCTCTCCCTGCGAGAGGACGGATGAGTCGGGGAAGAGCTGCCCAGGGTCGCTCGTGCACGTTGTGCCCCACTCGGGGACGACGCCGTCGAAGAAGTACGCTCGCATAGTTTTGGCGACGCACATGCTGGGATGAGCGATTGAGCAATGTCCGTACCTGTTGCAATGAATGAGTAAGCACAGGGCACAAAGCCGTTGATGGAGACGGATGCAGAGTAGGAGTGTAAGGACGTACCCCCGGTTAATGACTAACGTTGCGCTGTCTTTGCCGAAACCAGAGGCCATGCTTGTCGCTGCAGAAAGCGGAGTGACGGGATCGGCGTCCATACTATAGGTTCACGGTCAGTGGAAATCAGACTCGCAAAGAAAGTTTCTGTCGTACCTGAAGAACACCACTGGGAACCTGTCATACGCCAGGGATCAGCTCCACTCTGATTGCGCGATAGCTGGGCGATAAAGAATCAGAGCTACTCACTTTGTCTTCCTCAGACCCTCCTCCTTCGTCCAAGGGCCTCTGTAGACTTCAGCCGCAGTGACGTTCCACCACCTGCACCTGCCGATCCATCGAGCCCAGTTCTCGCCGGTCGGACTTTGAAGAGCCAGCTCCTCGGCCCATTGACGGAAGTACGTCTGGTTGGGCTCGGTCGCGCCAGGTGGAAGAAGGGCGGAACGAAGCGTATCAGAGCACATGATCGCCTGTCGGGATACAAGTCAGTGATGAGATTTCTGGTGCGAGATGAAAACGTGGAAGGGAAGGGGCGCAGGAAGAAAATGTAGCAGCTAGGAAAGCAAGGAATGCGAGCACGCAAGACCGAATTATATGATGGGCAGGTACGTACCTCAGTAGAAAGCGGACTGCCAACGGGTTTCGACAATGGTCGTGCCATATACCGGTGGAAGACGTTATCCAGCGGGTCCCGGTCCCTTCTCTCATCCAGAGACTGGAATCCATTCATGTCGATCAGAGGCCCGCCATCACCTGATATAGCTGCGGCAAGGGCTTTAGCGAGGGACGGCCACGCGAAGGGCTTGTAGAGGGCGGCAAAGATCTGACGCAGAGTGAACAGCTGACAATGATTCGGCGTGATGAGGGAGAAGGGAACGCACAGCGAGTCGCACATCAGACGCAGTCAGGATGCCGGAGTTCAACCCTGTATATGCCACCGGCATCGGGTGGGCTAAAAGCCTCTCCTCGAGCTCCCATACCAAGGTCTCAATATCCTCCGCACTTCTGCCTTCGCCCGCCAGTGCGCACCGGGTCGGCCCCGCAGCGGCGCATTCCTTCAAGAACCCTTCCCATACCAAGTGGGTGTCGTTCATCCCGCTCTTTCCCCATGTGTACATGTCCCGCGTGTAGGTGACGCTGTCGCTCACCCCGTCGAGGAGGACACGGTGCAGGAGCTCTGGGAACATGGCACTGAAGGTGGCACCGAGGATGGTTCCATACGAGAATCCCCAGTAGTTTAGCCCTACATCTTCCTCCCCAAGTGCAAAGAGCATTGAGCGGATGTCCTGTACAACATGTGCGGTAGAAACAGCACTGAGGATCTTGGAGTTGCCGTTCTTTGCACAGGAAGAGACGGTGGCTTGGTAGTACGCATCGGTACGGAGGTACCATTCGTCTGCTCCAGCTTGGGCGGCAGCGGCGCCGGGAGAGAGGGTGTCGTTCGCTAATGTGTAGTGAGGTGACATGGGTAGCCCTAGTTGTGTCTGCTTGAACTCCTGCAGGAACTCCGCGAAGTCGGTTGTATAACAGCCCAACGGTGGGGTCGTCTGTACGACGGTCAGAGTTTCGCGATGGAGAAGGTGCGAAAGGAGAAACGTGCCATGTTAACTCCTCTAGGATCCCAACTCAATATGTCGTATCTTCCACTCAAGATCTTGCTGAGTGCCGGCCCACGCTCGACGAGATACGCCGTGCCGCTACCTCCCGGCCCACCAGGGTTGGTAAACAGTGTGCCGAGGTACTGATCTTTGGGCGCAGTGGCAGGATAACGACGGAGAGCAAGGGAGACCCTTTCATCAGGAACGGGGGTTGCATAAGAGAGCGGGACGGAGAAGAATGCGCAGTCGAATTCCGTCACGTCGGGGCAGGCGAACCAAGAGATACCTGAGGCGAGATCAGAATCCATACCGACTGGGGGTGCTTGGGACGTCGGAGTGAAAAGAGGCGAGAGCAAGAGCTGAGGCCCCGAGACGACACATTGGAGTAACAGGAAGACGAGCGTCGCCCCGATTGCCCAACGCGTCTTGTTGCGCTTCACCAGTGAGTTAGAGAGGAGATTCACGTTCTCAATGTCGCCTTTACTATCCATGATGGTAGTGGGTGACTAGAATGCAGGTAAAAAGGTTGACGAGGGGGGTTTATAAAAGTGTTGAGCGACCGGAATGCAACCCGTGAGATTGATCATGGACTCGTCAGCTTCATCTTGAGCTTGGGAAGAGAAGGAATCCGCTGCGAAACCGTCGGAAAGTGGACCCTGAACGCATGGAGAAGAAGAAAATCAACAGTCACGTGATGATGCGCGTCATGTGAGCCAACTTCGGGCGTCTTCCAAGGCGCGCCCGTCGTAAACACGGTGGGTTGCGGGTCGTCCTTTCCTTGCTTCACGACGCCCTTGCAAGGCATCTCAACGCCTCGAACAACGCGCATACATCTAGCAACAACGTATATCTCTGTTAACACTCTGTGCTCACTGTCAACAACATAAATAGTATACCCGATAACAAACAACATGGACGCAACACTCACGCCCGACACGCTGCTCCCGGCACTGCAACCGCCGCTTGAACATCTCACGCACTCACTCCCAATCTTACATCGAGCACTCGGTCTCCCTCCCTCTGCCCTCACCTCTGATCTTGCACAACTCCGCGATTCCCTTCTCACTGCAATTGACCAGCAGCTGGTGAAGCGGAAGGAGGAGGTGAGCGAGTGGGAAGCCAGGTGTGCTGCCGTGGAGCGTAGGGTGGTTGGATTGAAGCATAAAGTGGGCGGATGGGGCAAGGGGATTATAGATGCGTTGGAAGAGCATACCGAAGTATATAAATCCTCCGTCTGTCAATGGTTCTCGCTCACAGCTTGCAGGTGCTGCCAAGACGCCTCGAGTTGCTCACGCAACAGGAACACAAGCTCTCTGGGTTACACACAGCCAAGCTCGAACAAATCTCTCGTTCGCTCCCTTTTCTACCCTTATGCTCAACTTAACTAACGACTGACACTTGCAGTGCTCTCTACGCGCCTCACTTCTCTTGTCCGTTCTCTGCCTGAAAACTTCTTTCCCCCCGAGCTGCTTCACATCACCACTCAACCCCAAAGTGAAGTCGAAAAGGAAGTCGAAGCAGTGGATGTTACTCCCGAGCGGTTTGAGCTGCTAGAACGCGAGATTCTTCGCGGAAAGACGGAGATTGTGCGTCCTACTCGCTTCACCGCGTCGCTTACTTACCTCTCGACGCAGTCCAAACGCACGACAGACTTATGCTTCCTGTTCTCAGAGCTGCTCAGCTTGCACATGGACCTTGTAATTTCATTCCCCAGCGTCCCTGAGGAGAATGACCTACTCAGGCCCTCAACCGGGCTTCCGTCCGACGGAACACGTGGATGCCCTATGACGAGCGTTACACCCGAAGCGCTATTCATTCAGTTCGTTTTCTATCCTTTTCACATGCAATTCTCCCTCATCTGCTTCATTAGGTTCGTCGCACGCATCGACGAGTGCGAGACGGAGGGGTTCGAGCTGGGTCAAGACCTAACAGGCATGGAAGGGATTGACCCAACGCCAGAGGTGATGCAATGGGCTGAGAGGCTCAGGGAACAGGTATGCGTGTACCCATCCCACCACTCCACCTAACCCTGCCATTCATCCTGTATGGGACCTGACCAAATATCTTCCAGCTGGATGCCGTGACAGCCCAACGAGCAGCCCGCATCCAGGAGATTTACAATCGCCTCGAGGGACTCTGGCACCGGCTAGGCGTGGACGAGCTTGAAGTGCGCACTTTCGTCGAGAGTGCTACGGGGACCACTGGGGCGTCTGTTCAGGCGGTGCGTCCTCTCACCCTTATTCCCATTATCCGTCAATAGCCTGACTCGGTCATCCGTTCCAATAACAGTACGAGGCGGAATTGGAACGCATGGAAGCCCTCAAACGGGAGAAGATGTCCCTCTTTATCACGAATGCGCGTGAGGAGATCTCCACGCTTTGGGAGGCGATGATGTACGGCGAGGACGAGAGGGAACGTTTTGCACCTTTCTATGATGGTGTGTGGTGTTCTATCTCTTTCTCCTGGATTTACGATTCCCCTGCATTTCTGGCTACGGGACACTCTGTGGATACCACGATGTCCCTGAGATAAGAAAGTTCACTGATGCCATCTGTATGTGTTTTAGATGACCACACGGAAGAACTTCTCGTACGTCACGAAACTGAGATTGAGCGGCTCCGAGAAGAGGAAATGGACAAGCAGCCCATCCTCTCCCACGTGCAGAAGTACTTCCAGCTCTGCGACGAGGAGCGCGAGCTGGAGGTCGCTGCCCAGGACCCATCCAGGCTTCTGGGCAAGCGTGGGGACGCGGGCAGGCTCCTCAGGGAGGAGAAGATGAGGAAAAGGGTAAGCAGGGAGAAGCCCAAGGTGAGACGGTTGCTTCCGTTACCTTTGCAAGTTTGAGATTCTCATTGGTTCATAGCTGGAGAAGGAGCTCCTGGACATCATTCCTGATTGGGAAACCAACTACGGACGCTTGTTCATGGTGCATGGGCAGTCGCTCAGACAGGTCATCGAGGAGAGTATCTCTGCCTCTGAAGCACACAAAGAAAATAAACGGGTACGCCTTCCAGTCATTTGGATCATTAATAGGACACGCTAACAGGCATATGCAGCACAAGCCCACTGCGGTTCTAGCGAAAACTGCTCCCACTCCACGCCCCGCTTCAGCCCTCAAGCGCACCCGTACCCCCTCTGCAAACTCGGCAACTGGCAATCCCTCCACCGTCAAGAGACAAAAACTCGCCCAGACTCCTGCAACAGCGCCTGCCGCTGCCCGTGCCACGCGCCCACTGGGGGTTGCAACCAATGTGTATGAGACGCCTGGATATCGTGCTCCACGTACAGTGGGCAAGCCCCCTGCCCCATCCACTGGGATGGGCATAGCGGCACGCGATGCGAGTGGCACAGGAACGACTGGGTATGGTAAGCTAGGGTACGGGGCGCCTCCCTCGAACGTTAGGGTCCCCAACAACAGCACTGCCGTCTTTGGAAGCCATGCACGTATCCCAAGTGCGACAGAAGAGCGGATCCGCAACGCCCAAAAGCTGAAGGAGTCCAAAGGAAGGAGGGCAAGCTTCCGACCCCGCCCGAGCGGTGCTTTTAGCTATGGGAGTATGCGCGGTGTGAGCACGGAGTTTGCGGCAATTAAGGGGCCTGGGTGGGAGACTGTACAGGAGGAGGATGACGAGAACTAATCTTTAGGCTCGGTGCATATTCGTTTCTCCCTTTTCTTGGCCTCAACGAGCTGTCCCAATATCTCACATTCATTTTTTCTTTTTCTCCATACACACGGTTTATGTACAGCGGATGTTGCTTATTCGTCTGTTGTATTAGTATACAAGGTACAGAAATGGACTGGTATCCACTAACACTCAGTGTACTTGCCCAGATACGTATACAGCGTTGCATACCATTCCAATCTGAGCACTTAGAGAGGTCGAATAAATCAGACTCAGACAAAAGCTCGATGCACCGCCCAAACCGGGAATTGTCCAGTGGCCTCATCTCAGGAACGCCGTCTGCGGCACCGAGGTACCACCTCTGGGAAGCGGAATTCAACATCACGTGATTCGGTCTTACCTTTTTGCGTGAAACTTGATGACTTGACAAGGAGGGCTGACTACACTTGTCAGTATTTGGAGAAATTTTGCTGTCGTGCCTCTTCACAATCTGGACTCCTCGCCCAAACCAGGCACATCCGGCACGTACTCGTCTACTGTTTGAGGTCGGACCACATCACACCATTCTTGGAAAAGGAAAACGCACTCATCTACATCAACAGAATACATACAATACTGTACAAAGATTACAGATTCCGGAATAACTGAAGAGCAATGATAATGATGTAACCCTACATTTAGACAATGGTGACCGCTCAGCAGACGACAGGAGGAGCCCAGAGGATAGTGTAAAAGATCGACGACACCTACTACAGCAGGCACGGAAGCCCCCAGTCAATACTTCTCTACTTCGACAAAGCGGACCCGCCTGACCTTGCCCCTGAACTCCTGCTTCCCCTTGGTGACCGAGGCAGGAACTTGTGTAGCAAGCGACGGGAGTCTCAGGCTGGGGATACTCTAGACGAGAGGGCTGATAAGCAGGTGGACTATGAGAAAAGAAAAGTGAAACCCACCGGCATTTTACGAGGCAGACCTTCCGCAGTGTAGGCGACGGCAAAGGCGGCAGCGGCAACGACAAGGCTGGTTACTTCCATTTTAGTAGAAGACTGCATGAAATATCAGCATTGTTATGTGCACGTCCCAGATGGACGGGGCTTACGTTTGTCTAATGGTAGCACAGAGTGTGTGTGGGGGGTACAGGGACGAATGCGCCTTTGTCCTAGCTTTGAGGCAGTAAGGAATGTTTAAGTAGCCTTTAGACCGGTCCTTGTCCGCATGGCGACACTGCCCATAACCATCTCGGCACTCCATCCAGTATTCGTCCTCTTCAACCCGTTGCCTGCATAAAGCAAGAGTCGGCGCTTGCACCCTAGGAAGAGCGATGCATCGGTTCCGAGGACGCTCGGTCCCTTCCAGCGCGTCCGCGAGGCAAGGGGCGATAGCCCTCTCGGAAGCCGGAAGAACACGTGTCATATGTGACAAGCATGCATCACTATCTCCGGAAGTTGCCAGTCTATGCCGCAAAAGCATCAAGCGATCACAGAAATCAATAGCATGCACTAACATGCCCGACGCCCGTTGGAACCGAGACAAGGGAAGTGAGGATGGAAGATGGCAGACGCCTGTCAGAATCTTTCCGCCCGCAGACCAAGCCAAGGTACCTCTTCCTGAAGGCTGTGGAAGGGACCAACAGCCGTCAGAATACGGCCAGTCTGATGCGGTACCCAGTCATAGGCTGCAACGTCTAGCATATGCGACTGGACAGAGATCGCTTGGGTATCGGTAATTATAACGTCCGGGAGAACTGAAGCCAATTCAGGAACACAGTGAGAGTAGCAGTTCCAACATAGGCGCATTTCATACGTGGCTATCAAACTTGATCTCCAGATAGGACATAAAGACAGAGAAACGCAAGTGAGATGCTGGAAATTCTTTGATCAAGCCCAAAATGCCGTTGTGGGCTGAAAGACACACCGATGATTCTCAAGCTTCCGCCCTTCGGCTCCGGTGGGATGCATAACTCCGGGCTCACTCTCTGTCGACCTGCCGTCATACTTTAGATCCAACCAATTCCAATTGAACCAATTCGTGTTGAAAGATAAGAACAGAACGACACCCATTGAACCATGATAGGGATCCTATAAATATATTGAAGTTCGGAATAGAGCCCGTAGATAAGCAACGGCAAGAAAGCGGAGGTTGATAAGGCTGAGGCGGAATTTCGGTCGCCGAGTGGCCAGAGTCTCAATTCTAGCGGCAGAGCAGGAAGATAAAAATATAAAATCCGAAAGTTTCCCCGCATTGGTTCTTGTTTCGTTTTCTTTCGCTGGTCGCTGCTCCATTGTCAACTGGAAGGCTGGGACCTCCGCTTCCACCAAACATCGACATCAACTCCTGACAAACTCTTCGAAAACCCGATAAATCTGTATAAAGATTGCGCTTTCTAGCTTTACACCAGAAGATAGAATGGAAGGAATGAAAGGAAGGGTATCTTAAACCCCTCGGTTTACTGTCTACCGTCTACCGGTAGCGATATCTCGTCTGTGGTGTCGTCAAGTGTGGTGTCTTCTTTCGTCAAGTGTGGTAGCTTCGTTGTCAAGTGTGGTGTTATTTGTCTTCAAGTGTGGTGTGGTGTGGCTTCCACCTCGTCCATCCCATGGGAGTCGATCCAAGCATCCGATATCCGTCCTCTCAACCCTGCAAGCGGTCCGTCATGTCCAGCCCTCGAGCTAAACATTTTCCTTCTCCGGATCCGGATGTCTGCCAGCTTCGAACCACCCACTCCGTCGTTCAGGCAGCGCCTGACTGTCCGCAACAGTCGTAGAAGCCGATCCCTCCGTCCTCGCCCGTTCGCCTAGGTCGACATCTCCTTCTGCCTCCCCACCCTCCTTCTCCTCCTCTGTCTCTCTCACGAGTACCGCCTCATGCCTCGCCTCCGCCGGTACGGGACGTTTCCTCTCCCCCAAACTAGCGGCACAGCTCTCCTCCCCCAGTCCCCAAGCCATATAATCCCGTCTCACTTCGATAAAGTCCTGCGCAAACTCCCCAACTTGGTCTTCGTCCATCCCCTTCCTCTCCGCCTCCTCCCCTGCTCGTAGGGCGCAGCCGGGGAGCTTGTTGAGTACCCAGGCGAGGAGAGCGGTGACGACGAAGGTGTACGCGCAGCAGGCGGCGATGTATCCAATTTGGACGTACATCTGGCGCCAGTTGCGTTCTGTCCAACCACCGGAGATGGAGGTCACGCCGTCTAGCGCGGTGAGGGAGGAAGAGGCGAAAAGCCCGTTGAAGAGCAGGCCGATTATACCGGCTAGAGCGTGCTCAGCGAACAGATCCAGGGCATCGTCGATCCCTATCAGAAACTTGACTGCGCATGTCGGTTAGCAGTACGAAGGATGAATGATGAAGGAGAACGCACTCTTGGTAGCGAAGTTACATGACACACCAGCTACGAGACCAAGGACGACGCTCGCCCATAGAGGGAGGTACCCACTCGCCGGCGTCGCAGCTACGAGACCCGCGATCGTACCCGAGCAAAATCCGACCATCGTGTACTTCCTCTCCACCCTCCAGTCAAGGAGACACCAGGCGATCCCACCCATCGCTGCGCAAAGATTCGAGTTGGCGCAGGCGAGCACCGCGCGCAAGTTAGCTCCGAACGCTGAGCCGCCGTTGAACCCGAGCCATCCGAGCCAGAGGACAAACGTGCCCAGGGCGACATTTCCAACGTTATGTGGGCGGAAGTTGACGAGCTCGCGTTCCGTGCGCCTGCCAAGGACCCAGGAGTAGGCGAGACCCCCGACACCGGAGCCGATCTCTACTGGTCCGCCGCCGGCGTAGTCTAGCACTCCCCAGCGGAAGGCCCAGCCGTTCGTGCCCCATGCCCAGTATGCAAGTGGGCAATAGACAAGTGTGAGCCAGAGTGCGGAGAACGCTAGAGCGCCAGGGAGGACTCGACCCCGCTCTGCTAGGGCACCCATGAGAATGGATAGGGTTACACAAGCGAAACCGGATTCATAGAATGCGTAGAGGAGGGTTGGGAGGAAGGGAGAATTGGGAGAGGGGTCGGAGAGCGCGGATTGGAGTGCGAAGTTGTAGAGGTTGCCGATGTAGCCGTTTGATGCTGTGGGGGAGAAGGCGAGGGAGTATCCCCTGGGAATATCATCGCCGTGGTCAGCGAATGATGAGAAGACGTGGATGGAAGAGGGACAAACCAGAAGTACCAGACGAAGATGCCTACTGCGTTGGAGAATGCGCATGCGAGGACGAGAGAGAGGGCCGACTTGCGTCTCGCTAGACCTGAGTAGAGGAATGCGAGACCGGGGACCATGAAGAATACTAGGGCTGTACAGAGGATGATGTAGGAGATGTCACCGGCGTTGTAGGACGGTGAGGGGGTGGGTGTCGACATCGTGGACGACGGTGGGGGGAGGGGGAAGGAGGGGAGGATGAGAGGAGGAGGAAGAGAGGTGTCGTGTGAGAGCCAACCGGAGAACACTTTGGTACACCTCAGGCACCCTTTTGGATACCCGATTACTCCCTTACGCCGCCTGAGGCCAGCGCTGAGATATTGAGGGATGGAAGGTGTCGGCCCGCCTCTTTCCTGCCGCTCCCGGCCGAGACGCAGAGAAACTTCAAGCGCCCGTCATGCAGCATTAACCAACATTCAACATTTACGGGATTCATTACCAACACTTCAGTCTACCCAGTATAATCCACTCGTTGTCGATGTATGCAGACGATCGTAGACTAGCTAGCACATCGACGTCCATAGTATTTGTATGTGGGGCTCACACAATAAGAAGTTGGAAAAGTTTGCAATCTGATGTACATAAGGTAATGGACTGCATCTGATCCCGCCCGGTTCGCCCCTTCTTTTGGCGCATCTCCTTATTAGGGATTGGTGGGAGACGATGACCCTGAGAACCAAGCGGTGGAGGACGACCACTGAGCTGGATTTAGTTGTCAAACACCACTGGTAATGGATGACTCGGTTTGCTTGTCACGGAACAATGTGTAGCAAAGCAGACATCCCACAGACATCACGAGCCGCGCTCTGGCAAACAGCACATTCACGTAGTACATTCAGCTAATTTGGTTCAACTCAGAAAGAGGCATAGGCGTGCACATAAAGACGGGGCGACGGTAACAGCGGTCGATCACTTGGAGAGCATCATCTACGAAACATTAGCAGGCGATATTGACCTCAACAGTCCGCGTACCTTGACGAACTCTGCAACTCTCATAAGTAAGAATGATCAGAACAAGGATAATCCGCACGTACCCTCATAGTTAATCTGGCCATCTCCATCCACATCCGCCTCCCGAATCATCTCATCCACCTCATTGTCGCTCAGCTTCTCCCCAAGGTTCGTCATCACATGCCTCAACTCAGCAGCGCTAATGTACCCATTCCCATCCTTATCGAACACCTTGAACGCCTCCTTGATCTCCTCCTCGCTATCCGTGTCCTTCATCTTCCGCGCCATCATCGTCAAGAACTCGGGGAAGTCGATCGTCCCGTTCCCATCCGCATCCACCTCGTTGATCATATCCCCCAGCTCGGCTTCCGTGGGGTTTTGGCCCAGGGAACGCATGACCGTCCCAAGCTCTTTCGTGGTGATCGTGCCGTCGTTATCTGCACAGGTTAGCGCCGGCTCGTTCTGGTACTCCATAATGACACACCTTTGTCGAACAGGGAGAACGCCTCCTTGAACTCTGCTCTCCATCAGCACCAGTGCCCATAACCCGCACCATACCACGAGATGCTCGACATACCAGAGATTTGCTCTACCAACCCCAGTCAGCACGTTCGACATGTCAACCGAGCTAGTGACGTACCTTCGGACTACATACCCAAGCAGCGAACTTGTCAGATCCCTGCGAACCCTAACTATGAGAGACTCACAAGCTGGTCGGCCATTGTAGAAAGACGAAGAAAGCGAGCGAAAGAGGTGGTGGATGTCAAGTGTAGGGAAAGTGCAGATACAGACACGCCTCAAGGTGACGGACAGGGGACGCGAGGGCGTGGGGTGGTTTCGGGCGGTGCGGACGGAGGCTTTTTAGCGTGACTGATTGGGCGCCGGCCAGAGGGTTGGTTGAGACCTCTTTCTGCTGCTTTTGTTGGGCTATAAATACTCCTGGGAACTGGCTTGAACAAAACTTGCAGCTAGCGCGGGCGGGATTCGATTTCTTGACAATTGGAAGAAAAGGGTGCTGCCAAGAACGGTACTTTCATGCGAATGCGCCCAAGGAACCTGGATAATAGTGGAACGCTCTTTTCCCAAGTGCAAACCCGGTGAACTGCAGGACCCAGGCCCTAATGAGTGGACTGCATGATGTCGTTGTATACCGGAAATAATGGAGCCTATGTTCCGGCACTGGGCGGGTTTCCGAGATGTGAAACTACTGGCTGGAAGACGAGACCATGTCTCCTATATATAGAAAGGCTATGGGAAGAAGGAAATATGGTAGGTACGTTCCCGGATGTTGCGATTTTCTATTTCGTGGAGCTAGCAGAAGGTTGGATCCCGCTAAAAAGGTGTAAATAGGAACGATTGTCAATCAGAAGGAAGAACGAGTGCGAATGTTCAGAGAAGGAGAAACGGCTTGCTACGGGGAAATCGAAGGACGAAATCGCCAGTCTCACACACCCCTCGTATGTCCCTTAAACGGTGGCACCATCTCATATCCATACTGGCGTTCTGTTCTCCCATGTTCAGTCGCATACGGACTCACACCCGCCTCAGCCCTTCCTGCCGTCGGACGACTCTCCAGTAGCCTCCTACTCCGTCTCCTCCCACCGCCGCAGCACCCACAGCACCCGTTTCCGAAATCGCTATCTTCACCAACGAGTATCTTGGCTGGGTGCCAAATGTTGAATATCACTAAAGCGAGAAACATGGGCAGGGCGTCGAACACGAAGTAGAACACTTCGTGCGTAGTCACATAGTTGATGTAGCCCATAGAGAACTCAAGGATCCGGTAGATGATACGAATCTACACGTCAAACTCTCAGTCTGTGTCCTGTATCTAGGGGAAAGAATGCGCACAGTGATGAGCACCAACACCACGTACAACGTCCACATCAGCACTCTCCAGTTCGTCTGCCGCTCCGTGGTCGCCTTCTCTCTCAGGTCTCGGTGCAGCAACACGGCCACGACGAAGAAGCACAAGATGAACGTCTGTTGGAGGATGATGCCACCCGTGTATATCCACAGCCCGCGCTGGGTGACCGCTGGATCGCTGCTGACGGCTGAACCACCACCGGCGGCTTGGACACAGAAGGCACTGAGAGCGATCAGTATGGAATCCACTGTCTCTCGGGCGTGCAGAACGTACAGAATATCGCCACACACAAACACCAATGCCACGCGCTCTGCTCTGAGCCCCAAAACTCTCACTCCGGGCAAGAAATAATGCATCACCCTCGCTAAACACATGTACACGAAAGCGTTGATCCATACCGGGGCAAGGAGGACAAGCGGGGACGAAGCGAGGTAGAAGGTCCGTTTTGACTGGTCTTGCGTTGAGAGCGCTCGGGTGATGAGGCCGAGCAGCTCCCACGCGCTACCCATGATGACCACCCAACAGAATGGCTTGCGATACGCGACGGATTGGATGACGTGGGCGAGGGTGGTGATGCCGAAGAGAACGCTGAAGATAACGGCCGCTGCAGTGGACGCACAGTAGAGGTACTCGGCGTTGGGGTCGGTGACAGCTGGTAAACGCATAAAAATTTCATATGGCAAGTTTGTTTTTAGCAAGATGCGTACCGAGGCAATGCTGATCGGCCATCGTAAACGTCTAAGAGGCGACACTCTGGGAAGTAGTATCTCTTTGAGTGCTCGTTAGGAGTGAAGATGTTGGCTGTGGCTTTGGTTTTCTTTCGTTGCTGAAACTTTTCTGCCTCAATGGCTATGTATTTATACAGGTGGCATGGACGAGAGACCTAACCGGAAGGGTTCGGTTGGACTAGCCTGACGTTTCGAAGCCCTTCATGCCGCGTGCACGTTTAAGAAGTGACTGCGGCAGTTCTGCGCAACCACCATCTCCATTCCCGACATCCAATACGTTGGGTGCAACTTAGCGAGAGGCCGGGAGAATACGAATAATCGCTAGGACTCCTCCGTGCAACAGTATGCCATTCTTCTTTTCCTGCAGGGAAAACAGAGAATTCGCTGCGCAACGAGACCAGCTCAACTGCTCCATCACGGCCTTTTGAGCGGCCACTTTCATCGCTTCGTCAGATACAGCAGGTGGCCGGTCCGGAGTCGGTATCCATCTGACAAACACTATCCAGGCGGTGCCTGAGCATGACGGCGCAATTGACACAAGGAGGTGGGAGAAAGGGAAATTAGATGCTCAACTTTACCCTGGAAACTGAGAGTATAGTAACTAAGTTGTTCCAGGTATGCTGTCTTAGTAGAAGGCCCCGCAGCAGAGGCGGACAGTTACTCCGGCTCGGAGCGGCGCAGTCACTAATTCACAAAAACTTGCTTGAAGCAATTCGCAGATCGTTGATAGGTTCTCGCAATTCATCATGTTGCAATGGGGAAGAAGACAGGTATTTCGTCTATGAACCCAGGCGTAGAGGTGCAAAAACTGACCGACGTGACCGAGAGTTAGGGTATATAAATGACAAGTCGCGCGAGCTGCCTGAGATTATAATTCTGCAAGCCGAGCTATTATTCAAGTACGTACTGATTTGAGATAACGATGATATTGCTTGGCCAGAGCGGTCTGCTCCATCCAGGTAGATTACCTCTTGTCGGATGAGTGTCAAGGAAGAAGCTGCCATCTCTGAATGGGCTCAGCCACTTAGGGCCTTCTCAATCCATGCTCGCATCATGGAACCAGGAACACCGCAGCAAACGCCCGACGATTGTCTACCAAATAGATTTCATTGTGTAAAAAGTCCGTGCAGATTTCGTACATCGATGTATAAGTTCCGATATCCTCACTTCAAATAACTCGGCTATGATATGTTTCAGATTCCACCAATCACCCTAGTGAATCATTTTCTTCCATAATTGTCCGACATTTCGATGAAAGGATACTGACTTGACTGAGCTGAGACTCCATTTTCAAGATTTATTGGTAGCCCTTCAATTGTGGTCTTCCGACTGACTCTCTTGGTCCTTGGTCCGCAGCAACCGCAACATCTCCTCCCTTTCTTCTTTTCGAATTCGCTTCCAGGACCAACCAAGACACGGCCAGGATGCCAAACGCAAAAGATGGCCAACGCAAGGAACATTGGGGCCGCATCGAGAGCATAATAGTAAGCTTCATGCGAGGTGATATCGGTAATGACTACGCCACTTGAGTACTCAGCTATCCTGTAGCAAACGCGGATCTAACAAAACAGGATTAATGATAATTCTACGTACCAAAACAAAGGACATTTACCGTGATGAGGATAAGGACGCTGTACATTGCCAGCAATAAGGGGCGCCAGTGGGTTTCCCTTCCAGTGTCGCCCTTCTGGGCCAGTCGCATGTGGAAGCGAATGGCGATGGCGAAGAAGAAAAGGATAAACAATTGTTGCAATGCCACACCACCGGTGTACACCAATAAACAGATGCGGATGACATTTGGATCAGTTGCACTGTCAGCTGGAAGGCCACCACCAGCTTGAACGAGGAATGACCTGCCAGCAAATGAGACCTCGTTGTTGCGTTCTAAGTGAGATGAACACGTACGTGATATCACCCCATATGAAGATGACAGCTATTGTCTCCGCTTTGATGCCAAAAATCCTTTCGCCGGGTAGGAAGTAGTGCATCATTCGCCCCAAACACATGTACACAAACGCGTTGATCCAGATTGGTGCAAGGAGAATGAATGGAGCCGAGATGCTGACGAAAGTTGTTTGACTTTGGTTCATAGTGGTAAGAGTGCGGAATATGAGCCCCACCAGCTCCCATACGCTGCCCATGATGATTACCCAGCAGAAACGCTTGCGGTAGGCGATGGCTTCGCCGAAATGTACAATAGTGGTCAGACCATAGAGAACAGTAAATGCTATTGCGGCAGTGAAGGAAGCGCAATAAAGGTAAGCTGCATTCGGATCTGTGGGGGCTTTTCGATGTAAACACCTGCAATTTTTTCCATTCAAAAAGTGAACATACGAAGACAGTGCTGGTCCATTGTCATTTTGGCGAATGGCGCTTCTTGCGTGGGAATAATCAATAGCAACTAGTATTGATGGATTGTCGTGAACCGGATGCGAGAAAAGAGTGAAGTGAAGAACATCTCTTGGCCACAACGGTCAGGCTTTATGCAATACACCGGTGGTGAAAGTCCTCCAACAAGGACCAGGCACTGCGGCCATGTCTGCGCCCTGTACAAGTCCGTACAAAGCCGTGAGAAGAATCGCTAGGACCTTGGATGAGAGAACGACTTCTGTTCGTCGATGAGGGCCTGGACGAAAGTGATGAACGAAGAAGATGCTATGCAGCAATCCGCTCAGTCTACCTGATGGTGTTGTGTTGTTCTTGGGTCCATCAGGACATTGTTATTCAGCCCGTCCATACAGGGCATGCACTGGAAATAGCATATCCGCAGTTATATCCGGGAAAAGGCGTGATGGCGCCAGCGTCGTGCAATGTTGATACATGTTGAAAGGAAAAGAAGAATGGAGACCCTGGCTACGCAGGCTGCGACAAGCTGCGTCTCCTCACAGCCACATGAAACCCCCGATGGGGAATTCCGATCCCAACGGGCTTCCGAAGTTTTGGTGTTAGCCCCTGTGACGAGTTTGTCTGGGCCTCTCTTTTTGAAAGTGCTGCGACCTGTAACGCCGAAGGCCGAGCGCCCAACCCACGCTGCCATCACCTGTGTTGGGAGTGATTGGGATTTATTGGCCATACGCGCGTTGTCCTGGACCCAGCACCCAACACACTGCGCAGAAACGCTTACATGGCTGGCATTTCTCACGCAGCTTGACCCCGATCAGTGCTTGATCAGCATTATCATTTAGGTCTCCACATGTGAGGTCTTACTTCAAACTTCGTTGTTTTCCACCAGAGACAGGAAAGGGCGAATTGACCTCACGAATCTTCCGTAAAATAAATCTGACCGATGAACGATCTCCGAAGCTATCTCCCGCATAATACTTGCGCTTGTCATGCTTATGGAACGCCATGTTCAGGCCGGAGGCTCGAAATTGGTTATTGTTTCTCCGACGATGCAGAGCAAGACTGTACCCGGCACAGAGATCTCGCATATGATCTTCGACAAGGCACGAGGGTTACACGGTTGAATGTGGTAACACGCGGTAATACATTATTTCCGTCCTTGGGTGATCGTTGCAGTGTGAGATGACCGGACCGGGTTTCTGATTTCATCTTCACGGGTAACATATTGCCGACACACGCTCGACAACTGCGAGTCCACCGACTACTCCTACACGACAGGTATCTTCACAGACGTCTTCGCTGCCTGCTTTGATCGTCCCGGAAGCTGGAGGTTATGGGGAGCCGAGCCTATACATGATCGATGTCGAGTGCTGGGGCGCGTTCTCCTATGAGGCGTCTTCTTCAAAGCTGCAAGATCTCGCAAGTCACTCCATTCCCCTCCAAGTCGTTGAACGTTTTCGTCACAGCACTACATCAGGGATCTACAGCCGTCTAGTCTTGAGAGCAGGCAAATTCACTGTATGAATTTGTGAACGAGCTTCGAAGGGAATCTTGTAAATGCCTGGTTTTCTTGTTCTAGCCAATAGTGCGAATGACTTGACCAAAGGCCACGGCGGTCAGCTAGGGAAATCGTATGAAGGGACGTGTGTTGGACGATGTTCATGAAGCAATACATGCTTCCGGCATCGTGCCAGATGAAATGCCTCGGATTCGGAAGACGTTTCAGAAAGTATCCTGGCAGGATATTGGTATCCAAATATACCAGATTTCCATTCTCATTTGTGCTCCGAGCTCGAGAGTGACATTGGGAGACAGAAGGAGAGGCATGCTCGCCACCCTATAGCGAATCTTGTAGAAACAAATTCCGACATGCCGCAGCCCTGGCAAGGCCTAGGATGCTAGGCCGTGACGGTGTCGTGTGTGGGTCTTGAATCCTCAGCGTATGGAGTCTGGATAGAGCGACCCCGGTCCCGATATCCCGTAGCCGTCAAAGAAAAAAAAAATCCACTTTGCGATCCCGGGTAATTGACTATGCTCGAATCCGTTCCACAGGTGTCGCTCAGATGCATACTACAAGAGGAGGATCGGGATTGAACTTGGATGCGATTGAAGGGCTGAAAGGAAGTTTAAGGTGTTTGGTCCCATCACATCACGGTCGAGCTAAACAGAACCCTGACGGTCGAACTGGAACCCGAAGTTTCGTAGCACTTGCCGACAACCCGTTCACGCGGCTGCATGCTTTCTTCATAGCAAATGACCACTGCATGGCGGCGCCCGGGGCCACCTTCATACCAGCTCTCTCCATTAAAAAGAGCCATTAAGCCACTCCAGTTCACATACCCGCGCAGTATCTACAACCACATATTTTCCTACCATGCGGACGGGTTGGGCGAGTATGGCCGATGCGTAGACTTGGGGTACAGCAATGGTGAGTTTCGACCTCAGCTTTGAAGAGTGGTGTTTCTGATGGAAAGGGCATCAATAATCAGGAGATTCGACCGTCATACTGGGACATACATTTGTGGACGTGATCGGTCTAGACATTTCCAGGCCGCCACTTAAGACCGCCATGACCCGAGATTATCGTCGTCCGCTGAGAGGGACGATGCGGTTCTTCCAAGAGCAAGCAGAGAACATGCAAAGCATAGAGACAGAGAGCGTTGACATGATCACTGCCGGTGCGTCGTCTGCTCGTGCAAACCGAGTCTAGCTAACGTCAGAGTCGGATACAGCCCAATCTGCGCATTATTTCAAATATCCCGATGCATGGAGGGAGATCGGCCGTGTTTTACGTCCAGGAGGCACAGTGGCATTCTGGGTATGCCTGTTCACCTCGTTACCCAATTCACGCTCATGCAGCTCAGTCCTATCCCACGCTCATGCTACCAGAAGGAAAGAGATTCTCCGACCTAAATGAAAAACTGCTGCGATTCCTGCTCGGCACCGGTCCAAACCGGATCGGTCAATACTGGAATCCAACAGCCCGCGAAATCCTCTGGTCGCATTTTACGAAGCTCCCCCCGCCCCCGTCAGAGGTATTCGACCCCTCCACCCATCAAAAACGACATTTCCTCGGCTCACACTTTCCCAACACCTGGTCATCGACTACAGTCCGGTCCGAGCGCCTCCTATGCACACTCGAGGACGTCTCCTACATCGAGTGGGAACAGTGGGTGCGCTCCTCCGAGGCTGGGCAACAGATGCACCGACTCCAACCGGAAACGAAAGATCTCAGGAGGAACGACATCATCGGCCAGTTCTTTACCACGATCGTGCGCGATGCTGGGCAGATCATGAAAAGCAATGACGAGGTGTGGCTCGATTTGCCCCTGAACCTGTATCTGATCAGGAAGAGAAAAGTGCCGGGCTTGTCGTATTTGGGGCATATAGGCCAGGAGATTGGACGGGACGCTCCGCCTCAAATTGTGAACTCCCGTCGGGACCTGGTGGCCGAGAGCATAGAGGCACGCGAGGAAGTGGTCGCTGAGCTACAGGCGCAGGGTGATGAAGCAGAGCGGACAGAACCTGTACCGATTCCCACCAACCTCGATAACATCTCATCCCAAGAACCACGAAAAGACGACCAGCGGGAAATTGAAGAGACAAACCAGAAGACCTCTGGTGGTGTTGAGCCTACATCAGTTCAGGGAGAGAAAGGTGACAAGCCATAAATGAACAAGCTTCGCAAGGCTAGGAGAATAACATGGTCGCGCTTAAGAAAGTCGCACATCTGGTATGCGATCCTGCCCCACAAGATCAGCGGAGGAGACGACGGCGAGAGTGATGGTGACAGTGTGGCGGAGACAGGAAGATCAAGTGTTGGATAACTGGCGGCATATATTGTAGCCTATTTGATATCCTCGAAGCATAATACAACACAAGCGATGCCCTAAGTAGTTTTGCATCTCGCGTGTTCTCCCCAACTCTCCTCCCACGCCAGCGCGGTCAGTCAGCCGCGAGCTGGAGCTTGATGCGGGCGATGGCGTCGGCTGGGTTGAGTCCCTTAGGGCAGGTGCGCGAGCAGTTGAAGATCGTATGGCAGCGATAGAGGGACATCTCGTTCTGCAATTTCTCCTTCCGCTCTGCCTTGGCCGTGTCCTACCCAGACCAGTCAAGATATAACTCATCATCAGGCGTAGAAGAACATACACGAGAATCTACCAGCCACCTGTAGGTCGCGAGAAGCGCAGCAGGGCCCAAGTACTCATCCTGGTTCCACCAGTAGCTCGGGCAACTGGTCGAGCAGCATGCACAAAGGATACACTCGTACAACCCGTCGAGCTTGCGCCTGTCCTCTATCGATTGGAGATGCTCTGTCCCGTCAGGGGGGTTGTCGTTCTTCAACCAGGGCTCGACGGACTTGTACTGCTGGTAGAACTGGGTCAGGTCGGGTACGAGATCTTTGACGATGTACACTATATGCGGTGATACTGGATCAGATACAGACGTGGAGAGGGACAAGGGGAAACGCACGATGTGGCAGGGGGTAGATCTTGGTAGTCTTGCTCTGGTCCCTATCGATCCTGCACAAACAAGCAAGCGTATTCACACCGTCAATGTTCATCGCGCAGCTCCCGCAGATGCCTTCACGACAGCTTCGACGGAAAGTTAGGGTAGGATCCATCTCGTTCTTGATCTTGATCAGGGCGTCGAGGATCATAGGTCCGGATTGAGAGAGGTCGATCGTGTAGGACTGCAGAGTGGGCTTTTGGGCGGGTGTGTCGGGATCCTGGATGAGTGTTAGTTTGGGACTGGCAGCGCCTCCACCCAGATGAGGCAAGGATGAATGCAAGGGAATTGCACGTACCCAACGGTAGATTTTGAACTCCTTCATGTGGGGCTTCTTCGCGCTCACCGGCTGCTCAGCAGCAGCCACGGCCTGAGCGACCCTCTGTGAACTGGTGATGCCCCTTGCGAGGAGAGGCCTGACAATAACTGGGCGTGCGATACGTGCGAGGGACATGCTGCTGAGTCGGGTGTGGTGAGTTGGCCGACTGTGCGACGGATGTCGGCGACGAGGAGGGAGGGAGCGAGGAGAGGGACAGCGATGGTGAAGGGGGAAGAACCTCCAAAGACGGATAAAGGTTGGGCGGGGTCGTCGGAGACGACAATGGCGGGGTCAGGGAAAGGTAAGCCCGGTTGCACCCGAACCAATCAGAAGGTCAGGGTTATACTCCGCCGATTGATCCCGCTATTAAACCCCACACATCGATCGAGGTCAGCTTTGTATCAGTACAGTCTTCACTGCTCGTACAATACAATCATTACGACAGTCTTTAGGGTGAATGTCCTTGCTTTCTTATTCTACATGCTGCATTTCGTGAATAGGAACGTCACCGCTCCTTCAGGCACACCATCCATGTTAGTCAGTCGATTCTGACCCCCATCATCAGAGTCACTAGAAGCTTGGATCTTGTCCATGTCGATCTCCGTTAGGATCTTGCTCCCACGGGAAGATTCGCCTTCCCCAGTCTCGGCAGGGGTTTGCTTGTCGTACACACCGCGAATGACGTCACGCAGCACTGGATCCTTGATGCTCAGCCGTCCAGCTGGCCCCATACAGTTCACGTGCGTCCACTCGTCTAGGATGGCAAGGTCTTTCTTCATCTTCTTCGCTCTGGCAGTAATGTCCGCAATCTCCACTTGGGACGCGAGCATGAACCCGCGGTGGGGTGCTTCAGACACGGTATCTTCGTCCAGGACACCTTGTTCGTCGTCCTTCTCTTCCTTCTCTTCCCCATCCGAAGTATCCCCCTCGTCATTGACGAGCCTTGAGGCCGCACAGTCGCAGTCCAAGAGATCATGCGTGTGGCATGGTGTGTGGGTATGGATACGGAAAAGGTCGCGTAACTGAAGCAATTCGTGACAAATTCGAGCACAACACTGGTCTATCGCGTACCTCATCATGTGTGAATGAATCCCCCTTCGCTTTGCCATCACCATCCTAGATCAACGTCAGACAAGTCTTCACGCAAGTGGTGCATCTCTTACACCTGCCATCAATGCTGCAAGAATATGAGCGAAAGATCAATTAACAGCGCTATGGGATCACTTGCCGTTACTCAGACCAGTCTTGATCACCTGTCTCATGTAGACCTTCTCATCGATTGTGCCAACAGTCAAAAAGCGATATATGTGGACGGGCCTCTTCTGTCCATCGCGATGGATACGGGCCATAGCTTGCAAGTCGTGACTACGCACAGGTTTGCCGAGTTGCTGTTTGGAAGGAAACCCATACTCACGCGGGATTCCAAGAGCTGTCCAGCAAAATCAAGCGAGAGGCTCCGACGAGGTTCAGGCCCACACCTCCCGCCTTCAAGCTCAGCAAGAAAATAACTGCAAGAATATCAGCGGTGAATGCAAACAGTTGGGAGCCCTCATTCACAGCATTCCGCTTGATTGGTGCGGTTAAACGTCTGCACGCGTGAATCACGTTCGTTTTGGGGCGTAGTTCTAGAGGCGAGTTTGATCGATCGAAGCATGTAGGAGCAATTTCTCTTACCCATCCAAACGTTCTCGAGTCCATCGCATCTTCGTGCATATAGCTTCCACTACATCAAGCGTTTTGGTGAACTGCGACACGACAATCACCTTCTCCTCTGTTATCTACGGGGGAGGTTCAATATGCATTATTTTGCGATAAATATCACCCCACCTTGCGGACAGCATCAAGCAGGTTCATCAACGCGATGAGCTTTCCTAACCGGTGCTCGGTCAATTAAGACTCCTTCTCACAAAGGGGCTTACCACTGAAAGAGCTGTCGCTCTCTTCCATGTGCCGAGGCAAGCGAGACACTATCTCCTGGTACTCGGGCGCCCACTGACTTGGAGGCTTCGCAGTTGTCTTCAGCAAGACTGGACTGGTGCAGATCTTGCCCAGAATGCTCATCATTTCCAACGCCTGAGCCATTCCGTTCCGCAGGGCTCGGCCAATTGCTTGGGATGTAAGCACGCGCTGCATCAAATCTATTTGGACTTTTGTCGGCCGAATGAAAGCCACATATTCGTCTAGTGCAAATGAGGATGCTGAAGCAGGAAAGGGAGATTTTGCGTACATTTAGGAGGTAGGTACGACGTTAGGATATCGGCAGTTCTACGGAGCACGAAAGACTTTGCCGTTGACGACAGCTGACTGGAGCGAGCTTCGCCGATCTCCTTGTTCTTCTCTGTGCAGTTCGGCGCTCGTGCACGGACAATAGGTTGTTCGTAAATCCGCTTGAAGTCGTTGTACTGGCCTTTTCATGATGAGCGAGATCTGTGTGAAACGAGGTCGTCCTCACCTAAAAGGCCGGGGTTGCAAAACTCAGCCTAGTTTGCGTCAGCGCAATTCTGTCACTTCCTTCCCCGCAGTACATACCATAGACCAAAATTCAGACAGATCGTTTTGGATTGGTGTTCCGGAAAGTATGATGCGACGTTTCGTTTTCAGTGCAGTGAACATCTGCGAGGTCTTGTTATTGCTCGACTTTAACCGATGGCCTGGCGCATATATCCGGTTAGAAAAGGTTGTGCACACGCTTCCTGCACTGACCTTCATCGCAGATGATCAAGTCAATCATTGGGCTAGTTGGGGATTAGACGTGAACCTGTAGCCTGTTCCCGCAAACATACTCGGAATATACTAGCATATCACTATTGGATCGATTTCAGTTCACCTGTGGGCTGAGAGATCAACTGTGCACCCACATAACACTCCTCAATTTTTCATAACCGATAATGAGAACATCGTGTCCACGTCTGCAGATTGGATCGATACTAGCTCACAAGCGGAGGAGATTCCCTACGAGTTGAGGAATTGCTTGATCTTATTGGTTTCCTCTGCCACAAAAACGCCCATTCGATCGCGTCCAAGCCTACGGGTGTGGATTGTAAGAAACGTCGTAGCACCACATCGTCAAACAGACCATTTCCAAATCTCGCTCCGCCAATTCTAGAGGTGGGGCCTCAGCCAACGGACTTTGATACATCTCAAGCACTTACACCGACGAGAGAAACCGGGCAAACGATCATAGCCTTTCCGATCTCGCCCTTGTGGTGGTAAATAGGCTCTCGTGGACGATACGGAGTTTGTCCTTCAAGACGTGAGTTAAGTGTCTTACGTAAATAATATTTCTGCGTACTGAGAAGCGTCCACAGAAGTGCGATTGTCTGAGCAGTCCATCAAATTCAACGGGCCTTTTCACCTTATTGCTACTTGCCTGAAGCGTTTTGCCCAACCCCCTGCAATTCATCAGTAGAATAAGCACAGAAAGGGACTGACATTGGAACACTGACATCTCATCTGCCAAGATAGCGCCAAAGCCCTCGTGTCGTCTCATCCCCATGACTGCCTCATACATAAATATGACACCTTCCCTCTGATGAGGCCTAAGCTTGGTTGCCAACACAGGATCGACTACAACATCCTCGATGGTATAGCCGCTGTGGAATGGGTTCAGTGTACCACAGTAGATTCCGAAGATCGACATATCTCACCTCTTCCCTGCTCTGGTCTGATGCGCAGGGGTTGGACGAGGCAAAACCAAGGCTCCCGCTTGGTCTGGATCGTGACTGTCCATGGCTCAGTTCAATGGATAGGTGGCAGTAGAACAGATTTGAGTTCACAGAGGTCCATCCACTTTCGGAGTGAAGTTTGTCCGGGCCCGGGGTGCGCCTACCTTGATAACAGGGGAGTGGTGCTTCGGAACGGACGGAGAGTGGCGGGGACCCTCCGGCTCAGGTTCTGGGGGAGGAAGTCCACTGCATTGCTGATGGAACTCAGCCTCGGTGATGAGATTGTCGATTTCAACCTGTCGCGGCTTCATCAGCTGGCACGAATTTGAACATCGCCGACTGCACCTCTTTGCCCCCTATAAACATGAGACTTCCTTCAAGCCAAGCCGCATCCCAAGTCGCAGTTCCCAAACTGCTTCAGGTAAATTCGCTTAGAAGTGCATCGATGGAGTACTACGTACATTCGTCCTCCCGCCTCTTGCATCACACCCCGAGTTCCTGTCACTACCAAGTATGCATCACCATCCCAGGTCTTGTGCTTCTTCGTTTGTGGTTTACGCCTGTTCCCGTTGTCAGCTGCAGAGTACTTGATGGAGGACGTATCTGCCGCTTACCAATTGACCGTGTAGTACCGCACAACCTTGTAGTCAGCATCCGTGGGATGATCCATCGGTTTCACGCTATTTTTTGATTCCATTATTGTTGGTTTTCGGGTGGGTATAGCCAGTTTGGCACCAAGAGGAGCTGCGGGCTTGGAAGAGCCTCCTACGGATGTGCGAGCAAGGGGCTTTGGCGCTTGGAAACCCTTCGAAGGTGGTGGGAGTGGAATAAATGAAGTGGAAGAAGATCCGAAGCATCGTCCAGAGAGGTATTCCTCTTTTTGGATGGCGGTATCTATTTCGATCTACTCTTGTTGCAGGTGAACCAGGCGAGCGTTCCGACTCCGTACTCACGTCTTTACCGCCGACCGAGAGAGACGCTCCAGGTTCAATAACCCCTGTTCTCTGTGAAATGACTCCTGTGCTAATTCTGGGCAGGGTCAAGTAGGCGCATATATGCTCTTCGGGACGACTCACATCTTATTATCCTGATCCCGAAGTGTCATTTTGCTACCGCAAACAACCAGTACCCCATCACCGTCCCAAGTTTTATTCTTCTTGAACTGGGGTTTACGCCTAAGAGTGAGATATAAGGCATGATAGGGATAACGTTTGCTTGTCCATACCATACTACATTCCAGTACGTTTCTTCCTCACCGGAGGTACTAGGAGTATTTGCTAACTGGTATGGTACGCTGTTCGCAACAAGTACACCGAGCGGATTACGTCCTGTTACAGGTTTCTTGAAAATCAGCGACTCGACGTTCTCATCTGACTTTCGCTTTGAAGGTATTAGTGACTTGTAAGTAGACATGTTGGTGGAAGGCAAGCGACGCGTCCTTCATTTCGACGCGCGTCCCATTTCGGGAGCAAGTGACACGTCATCATGTGACATCACATGATGCGGACATACACCACCAACCGGCAGGATACTGCCCTTTGGCCGCGTTGTAAATCTACCAGCTATTCCGTACGGGCAAATCGAAAGTGTCTAATACTCGCTGGTCAGCCTAGCTGAGCCTGGATGGACTTCTTTCCCGTGGTCGAATGCTTCCGTTATCTCTACTGGTCCAGAGCCAACGGGAAAACACTTTGGCCTCTCCAAACACCAATGTCAATCGACGTGCTACCAGACGACGTATTATACCTCATATTTGAAGCTGTCAGCCTAAGTGGCAGCAAACCCTGGATGCACAAACATCCGCTCGTGCCAATTCCCTATGTATGCAGGAGATGGAAGGTACGTTTTTGCATCATAGTGATTGTTGTCCGTGCTATATTGGTGTCAGTTCGTAGTTGACAGTCTGATGTACGTCGACATCTGTTTTAACACATGCGGAGGCATGCATCGTTTGCTACGTCACGTGAAAAGCAACAGCGATGCAGCGGCCATGGTCAGGCTGACCACCAAGCAGTTGTGGAGCCCGGTAGACGTCGAGGAAACGGAATTTGGCTTCCAGTTCCCAGTCGATACGCCGGCCCTTATCGAGGTCTTCATGTTAGCAAATGCTCTGGAAGTGGCCGAACTTCGTTTTCCGATGCCTCCAGCCTGCGTGGCCGCGCTCCTGGAAAGTTCTTCGTCGACACTCGTTCACCTGGAGATCGAGACTGGGTTTGAGAGGTTCACGTCGCGCAACATCTCGATGCTCCGATGTCTTTCCCGGTTACGGGAACTGAAGATCACCTTTAACTGGGATGATGGAAACGACAGCAATGCAGAGCCGATTCCGCCCGTCTTCCTTCCGCAAGTGAAGATACTGAACATAGGATTCTTCGGTGGATGGCACACATGTGCCCATGTTCTTGGCGCCTTGCGAATTCCCTTGTTGCTCTCGGTTACCTTGAGATTTTATCTTCGGGACAGGGTCGAGATCCCGGTTGGTGTAGTGCACGGCTTCCTGAACAGGCACAGTGCCACTATCCAAGAATTCACGATCACGCCGTCGTCCACTTTACAACCGTCCTTCATCTCACTGCTGAAGAGCCTTCGTTTGCTGTCGCTACCCTGGATAAGCACGGCACCCGACCGATCGATCCTGCAAGTTCTACCGCCAACCTTAGCTGAGCTCCGCTTGGATATCCACCCACCCGAGGATACCTTCGCCGAGGAACAAAATGCCTTTTTCGAGGAGCTTCTCAGAGCCTCCCTTCCATCCCTCAAGACTATCCATGGTTGGTCGGGCTGGAATGTCCTGCTCTGGAAAAAGTTAGAGGACAATCCAGATAAACAAGAGCCAACGACCAGGAAGCTGTTTGAGATCGCCCGCGCATTCAGACTCAAGGGCATCGAGCTCCTCGACTCCAGTGGTGAGACATACTCTGATGCCACGAGAGACACAGATACGGATCGAGCTCCTCGACACCAGTGGTGAGGCATACTCTGATGTCACGAGAGACGCAGATGTGGAAGGTTCATAGAAGCTCCCCGGACGACAAGTGACGTCGCCTGGGTTAAAGTTACTCTCCAACCCTTACCCCGATATACATGTATACAGTGGTACGCCTCTCAGGAATTGTAGAACATATTGCTAAATCTCCAACGAAAGGCATATCAAACCGATCTCCATACGCCCCTCATCCCACGTGATCTACTTCCTCACCAACCACCCTTGATCTCTAACGTCTCCTGCTTTGACATAAGCGCGAGAAGTCAAGGTAGCCTCCGTACGTGGTGCTCGAGATTGAGAACAAGACACTCGAATCGCGCTCCCATTCAGGACAAAGGAAGCGGCACAAAGGCAAGAACAAGCAGCGGGACAAGCCAGGACTGCAACACCTGAACGAAGCGAACAACACCCCGCCGCCCATCGCCGCCCGCACCCGTCACAACTCATCGTCAACCTCCTTGTGGATTGATGCCAGCTCAGCACTTGACAACCATCGCATCGCAAGTTGAGGCTGTGTACCGCCCCGGTCGGGCCGACCGACCAGACTGACGAAGCACGCAGCCCGCAGCTGCTCATCGTGCACGAGATCCAAGCTGTACATGAGACCCGGCGGCCGGGAGACATCAAAGCCCAACATTAATATTTAAACGCCCAGGTCACAACAACGTTCAACGCCGCTGACGCAAAGGCCAAAGATTTCTCAGCCTGTGTATCGCCCATCACCGCCGGCCGACCCTCCGAAGGGCCGAAATCCGACACACGTGCTCCCTGGCACGGTGGCTCACGTGCGCTTTTCCCAGGGTACGTCATCCTCCTCGCCTCTGTTTGTCCTTCCTGCGGCCGCGTGACCTGTGACAACGTAAACACCCATCTCGCAGTTTGGGACTGTATGGTGTTCCTGTATTTCTGGAGCTTGCATACCGGAGGTGCCTGAGACGTGTACTCGAGCGTGGATCTGGAACTCCAGCTGCTATCAACATATTGCGTTGAAGAAGGAATGTGTTTAATATCGCTACGTAATGAAGTACATGACAGGGTTCGATAACCGGCTTGCGTGAACATTAATATTGTTGACACTGGTGCCCGGCTCGGGGACGGGATGCCGATGGCGATACGCAGCCTGCCCGAGGTTTGTGGGGGTGGACCGGTGGCTGGGCCGGGTTACGACTGCGGGTAGGGGGCGAGCAGCAAATAGGGAAGCGGGCGCGCTCCTGCGTTTAGCAGGGCACTGCGATGCTGCAAGCGAGCGAACGTTCTTGGTTGGATGGCTTGGAATGCCTCGTTGTTCGAGGGAAGGATCAGGGTATCCACCTGGAGATTGATTACAGTGATCAGGGTTCTGCGCCTACAGTCCGTCTATAAACTATTGTCAACTTTTTTTTTCTTGGACGGGTTGGAATTTGGTCGGTGATAGGGGAGGGGTCAGGGTGCTCCCCATGCTTCCCAGGGGTAAATAGAGACGCATGGGACGGATGTTATCAGGGCTCTGGAGCGGCATGGTCGGAAGAAGGGTTGGAAGCGAGTTTCCGGAGTTGGTGGATAACGTGGAAGGGAATATGTGTGGTGATAGGGTGATTGTTGGCCAATAAGCGTTGAGTATGTGAAAGGTGAAAGCTAGGGGGAAACGGGGGAAGTGATAAGCCGGATGGATGGAAGTGTCCTGTGCGGTTTGATGTGATAATATTGTGTGAGGATTCGCAGTGATGTTCCTCCTCGGCGGAGGTGAACAATGTCGGAGGCAAGTGATACTGTGCAGGTGATCAAAGACGCACGATGGCGGAATAATAGGGACAAATCCATAGTCTAATTAGAGAGAGAGAAATGGGTCTGGGTGTTCATCTGGTGACCCACTCTCTCCCCCTCCCATTTTGGTACACATTCCCCCCTTGGGTCAACTCCCGCGAATTTCGAAATTTCGGTTCTGGGAATTATTGGACACCTTCCTCACTCCCCCTTGCCCCTCCCTCACCCTCTCTTCCTCACCACCACCACCGTCGACAACGTCCTCATCAACGACGACCACCTCGACACCCCTCACTGTAATCTCTCTTATCTACGATCACGAACGAACACAGACGATCACTCCCTCCTGCAGCGCATACACTGACTGCGTATCCGTCAGTTCCCCCAATTACGCTCTCATCCTATCTACCTGTCCCTCCTCATCCACCCCAACGCTGAACCCATCCAGCACCATGACATCCCCCTTCAGCGCCTTACATGACCTGAGCGCACTCGCATCCACCCTCTCCCCCTCCCCCCTCGTTTCCGCTGCTCCCGGACCAGCTTCTCCCATCCCCATGCACTCTCAGTCCGCATCTCATGCCTACCCTCCCCGTTCCTCCTACACCCCTCCCTCAGAGGCATCCTACTCCTCCACTCCCTCCCTCTCCTTCTCCGCCTCCGTACAAGGTACATCTCCCTACGCACCCAGCCTCGCAGGCTACGCCACCGCCAATCCCGCCCCTGGCGGACTAGCAGCGGCAGCGGGAAAGGAGCACAGGAAGCACAGAAGGCAGAGCAGCTCGTCGGGTCACAAGCGCAGGCTCAGCGATGCGAGGGATGCGCTCAGTATGACACGCGCTTTGTGAGTTATCCACAGCGTGACTGGTCTGTGCTGACACATCCCTGCGACTCTAGCATGACCGCTGATTCTCCCCCTCTCGGACCCACACTCACCTCTCAGAGTGTACCAGCGACGAGCTACCTCTCTGCTCGTGGTGGATCGACGACCAAGCGCGAATCTAGCAAGTCGAATAGCGACGACGGTGCCGAGCTGATGCCCAAGGACTCTGCAGGTAAGAAGCTGTACATCTGCGACGACTGCCAGAAAGTCTACAGGCATCGCTCGTGCATGGACAAGCACCGCTGGGAGCACTCGCCTCAGTGGCTCCAGAGCTCCAAGTTCCTCCTCAGCAAGCATCAACAGGTACAGCTGCTTGAGGCTGCCACCATCCTCAGCCACCTGTCTGCACCGAGCCAGAGCTTGCCGGAGGATAGGTCTCTGTGGCCCAAGTACCTCGCAGAAGTCACTACTCCTGTTGGTAGCGCTCCCCAATCTGGAATGGGCCGTCCCGCGCATGCCAGCAAGTGGTCTGTTCCCTCCAACGGTCGAAAGAGCGTCTCCGCGTACGACGGCGAGTCCGTCCTGGGAGAGATCGACATGGATGACGCGAGCGAAGACCTGGACGTCGTTGGCGGCGACGGGGATGACCGTATGAGCATGGAAGACGACGACGAAGAGACCGAGGACGAGATCGAAGTTGTCAGGCCCTGGACGGGCGTTGGCGGCTTAGAGATGGAGCTCTGAGTGAGTGCCTCTCTCCGCTATCACCATCAGGCATAGAGACCGATATATGCGCAGAGGACCACCCAGAGCGCATACACACATCAATACCCTCGCATCCGACCACCTGCACCTGTTCTCCGAACCGAAGAAATGACCCGAACTGAACCGAATTGAACCCAACTGAAATTCCAACTGAAATTGAATGCCTGGAAACCACTGTATTACTACCTCTACGCACGCGAAACCCCCCACCTCGACTGAACTCGACTGGTAGCTTCTGCCCTGGTTGTCCACGGACGACCTCCGACCATCCTACGTCCCGTCCCGTCTTCCCAAACCTGCAGCTCGCCTCCATCCCCACATCCACCTTTCCCTTCCGCTCCGAACCGTGTACACCAATCATCAAGAACCGGACACTTTACGCCTCCTCCCCTTCCTTTCCTGCCATCTCGCAGGACGGGAACGGCTTCCCGCCCCAAGGGCAGTTGTACGACCCAGCAGCCATCTGCTGTTCCTCTATTTCTCCGCGGTCGAAAAACTCTTGGATATCTGTACGACCAGGGCGATGCCACCTTCCACTTTCCTTTTTATTCCTATCCATCCTATATACCTGTCACTCGGATCCTTTCCTCATTCTCTGCTTCTCTGCTTCTCTGTGCTCTTTCCTTGTTTTTCTCCTTAGCTGTGTTTGTGTCGCTGTGTGCAAGAGTAGGACGCTGGCGTACGTCACCCCATACACGTAGGGAGCGTACGCCAAATATGAGTGTAGGTCTACGAAAGGGGAAAGTAGCTTGTTAACCATGTACGTACGTGTTCGTAGGAGGGTGGGGCTGGGGGAAGCGGCCCCCCGGGCCGGATTGATACCTGGGAAATGAAATCAGATGTATGTAAATGAAGCTGTCCTCGTGTGTGATGTGATATGATGATAGGATTGATGGAATGGAATACCACTGATTTCGGCGTGCTGGAATGGAAGGATGGGAAGGGAAGGCTGGGATCGGCGGCACAGGGCCCCGGTGGGCCTATCAGGAGAAGGGAAAGAAGTAGGGAAGAGAAGAGCTAGACGAAGGTGGAAGGTACGGCAGGAGGCAGAATAGGTGTACAGGAGGAACGTGCAGCTCTCTACCCACAGGGTAGCTACCCTGCCGTGCTGGCAGGGGTTGCTTCGCTGTCAAGTCTGGACGTGGGCAAGCCTCTTTGCCCGAGCCCGAGGCGCACGTTCAGCACCGGCAAGGATGTGAGAAGTCTGGGTCTAGACTCTCGACTTGCCAGCTGGCGAGAGCTGAGATTTCCGCCTGTGGAGTGGGACGTTATACGTTGGAAGCGGAATGTTAGGGATTGTGTGAGGAGAAGGGTATTAGAGAGATTACGTCATCTATTGTCCTTTGTTGATATTGTCAGACCCTGGAGGGATCTCTTGTGTGGGCTGGGTTGCTGCTGGCTGGTGCTGGCAGTATGGCGAGGACAAGACTAGGAAGAGATGGGATTTGGGGATCGGCAGTGGTGAAGAGTTTATGAGGGCTTGTTGATGCCGGACGAGAATTGTGGAGGGGAATAGGATGCAGGGTATGGTGAGCTAAAGTCGGGGTTGGCTTCTTGCCAGTTGAGCCTCGTCCCATCAGATCGGAGGGCGGGATAATGTTCTTTCCTCGTCCCCTTCTCTCGTGATGCCCGAGTAAATTTGACCCTCTTGATCGATAATTTCGATGTCTCTGCGTTTCATTGCACGCGCCATAGCGAACCATCTGACTGCATCTGGCAGAGTCTTGTTTGCCTCTAGAAATCTCCGGTCTAAGCATTCGCTGTCTGTAAGAACCTGCACTTGAAGGCTCGGAAGATTGGATCTGAGAATGGAACGACAGAACTCCTATCCGGATGCTGAGGCGTTCCAAAGGTCATGCATATCATTTGGAGATGAACGTGGATGTCGACGAGAGTCGCGGGCAAGTGATACGGGATTGATGGAGTGGCCATAATATGTATGAAGTGCAGGTGACGCAAGCCATAAAGCGGTGAGATGAGTGTAGGTAAATCCAAGCCGAGCCCCGATGACAGCATGAATCTGCGGACTGTGGCTGCCTGTCGGCCGAGAAAGTCCTTGACCATGTGAATGGGACCCAAATCGTAGCACGGAAACGGGTATTTCAAAGCCACCGAGACCAATGCAGGGCCTTGCAGACCACGAAGAAAGACGTCGGATTCCAACGAAACGTCGACATTGATTGAGTGAGTTCAGTCGGGGAAGAAGGATTGGCGGGTGTCGGTCGCAGGAACCTCCCCCGAAGGTGATCGTCACGTGCCGTAGCTGGACAAGACATGGCAGCATCGAAGCATTGCGCTCGTTCAATGTGCTGAGTGTCGCGTAGATGTCCATATGTACAAGCGTTGGCCAAAAGTGGTCAAGGATGACAGCCAAGCCTTCTGCAGCCGTGCGGAACCCGAGCTACAGTACTTCTAAAGCTTTCGTCGAGACAAGGACCTCAACAAGATTTGGGATATCATCCGGTAATTTCCCCTCTCGGCCCCAGGTCTAGAAGTATATCGAGCTCCATAATGGCTTCGTTATTCGCCTGCCCATGTCCACAGCATCAGTGCTGTTCCTCAGGTGTTGAGCCAAGCCGCGAAAACCTTCCGGTGTGAGAAACCCGAGATGGACGTAGCTGAGCTTGTCAACCAATCAAAAGTTTGAAATATGATGTATAAGAGATCGTCCGAGAGTATGTGAATCGTCATAGCAGCTATGGAATGTGATTTGCTTAGTATGCAGTTTGTGTTGGAGGTGATGGAAGTCGCGTCCGAACAGCGTGTGATGTGGCTTACGTAATCCATCGATGGATTTCTTCTTTCCTTGATGCAAGAGTCGGTGACTCGCCGACTGCTCACTCTGACTCGTATTCTCCAGTAACCGTGGCGCAATTATTAAAGCTCAAAATATCTCACTGGTTGGTTGTATCTACCAGGCCCATCTATACCTGTTCTCCATTCAACCCATCACAATTTTGCAGGCAAAGTCATACCCCGAGCAGTACAACCAAAATGACAACTGAACCGCTTCCAACACCCCATCTCTCCCCGGCTGTTGAGCATGTACTCCAGGCGCGAGATCCCACCAAAGAGCTCATATCTGAGTTACGTGGTATGGCGATCGACGAGCCAAAGCTTGTAAAAGCGACGCAGCAGAAAGTGCACCCTCCTCGCCCGGGCGCACCGCCTGCCCCCGCGAACGATCCCCCCGCACCGGAGTTCATCACGAGCTGGAAGATGCTGGAACATCTCTATCGACAGTCTCCGTGTCCCTTTCCAAGCTTAGCAAGAGGGCTGTTTACGACGTGGACCAGCGAGAGTGGTGTGCCAGAGCCGAACATTAAGGGTGAGAAGAAGGGTCAATACAGGGAGAGAGTCAAGGATGAGGTGGGAGGGACATGGAGGATCGTTGCTCGCGGATATGATAAGTTCTTTAATGTGGGCGAAGTGGGATGGACAGAGGTGCGTATTTCTATCAAGTGTGCATATATCCTCGTTCACACCCAACACCACAGTGGGGTTCTCTTGCTGCGAACACCGAAGGGCCGTATGAACTTACGCTTAAGTCGAACGGTTGCCTTATTCTCGTTGCCGCCCTTACCCCTTCTCGTCTTCTCGTTACTTCAAAGCACTCTCTCGGTACCCGAAAAGCCAAGGGATCTGTCGCAGAGGATGGCAACGAAGCAGAAGCGAAGGACGATGAAGAAGAACTAATGGAGACACCTGCGAATGGATCTTTGGGAATATCTCACGCAGAGAGAGGCGAGGAGTGGCTATATGCGCACTTGAAGCGTGTAGGGAAGACAGAAGCAGACTTGGCGAAGGTGCTGTGGGAGAGGAACATCTCTGCTGTAGCCGAACTCTGCGATGACTCATTCGAGGAACATGTTCTGCCGATCCCGACCGATCTCATTGGACTGGTTCTGCATGGTCTCGTCCCCAATAGCCCGTCTTTCCAGAGCTTGCCCGCCCATGAGGTCGCTGACTTTGCGCGCCAGTGGGGTTTCCGACCAACCCAGATCGTCACGGTCAACTCGATCAAGGAGGTGATGGACTTCTGTAGGGAAGGAGCGAAGAAAGGCGAATGGGAGGGAATCGGTGTTGAGGGCTGGGTGGTCCGGTGCCACGTGCACGATCCGAACGTGGGCAAGACAGATGCAGTCGATGAATTGGCAGATGCGGTTGCTAACCTCGTGATTGCCGATCCTGGCGATGCGCCTGTCAAACAAGACAAGAAGGGCAAAGCAACCAAAACTCCGCCATATCCCCCCGGAGCACCATTCTTCTTTAAGGTTAAATTCGAAGAGCCATACCTGATGTACCGCGAATGGCGCGAACTTACGAAGGTCCTGCTGCCAGTAATCGACGGTGCTCCTGTGGAGGGAGTACCGGAGACCCAGAATTCCCGCCATGCACGAGGAAAGGCTGCGGCTAAGCCTGTGAAAATTGGCGACCGTTTCAAGCGCCGCCCGGAGACGAGAGTCTACCTCAAGTGGGTGCTGAAGGAGATGTTATCGCACCCTGGCCTGTTCCGCAACTACCGCTTCAATCGGGGAATCATCGAGACGCGTGAGAAATTCCTGGAGTGGGCGGCGACGCCCGGTGAAGGGAAAGAGATCTGGGAACGGGAGGTGGACAGGACTGTCGGCCAGGCAGCGACAGAGCCGGAGCGACATCTCGAGGAACAGAAAAAGGCAGCAGAGGAGCCGAAACACTGGAAGAAAACGATTATTGTGCCTGTCGCTATCCCGGGTTGTGGCAAGACGAGTGTCGCTATCGCGCTGAAAGAGCTGTTCGGGATCGGGCATACACAGAGCGACGATGTCAAGACGAAGAAGGCCACTGGTCCTCAGTTCCTCAAGAATATCACAGCGCTGTTGGAGACGAACGATGTAGTTTTTGCAGATCGGTGTGTGATCCCCTGGTATCGTCCAGATACGAACTGACTATCTCGTCAGGAACAATCACCTGGAGCAACATCGTCAACAGCTGCGTGAGGTGGCGGAAAAGTGCCCCGGCGGTCCCGCACGCCTTGTCGCCTTAAACTGGGGGAACCCCGCCGTCCCAGTATCGACACTTCACCGGCTGATGTCCGCGCGTCTCCTGGCCCGGGGCGAGAACCACCAGTCCCTGCGCGCTAAGAAAGACGATTTGAGCTTCCACGAGGACGTGCTGTGGAAGTTTATCAGTTCTGCAGAGCCGCTTGATGAGGACGAGGTGGATGAGGCGGTTATGATGGACCCGAGAGACGAATTGGAGGGGAACATTCGGCGAGCGGTGGAGTTACTCGCGCCTATAATGGGCTGGGAGATGCCGACCGATGAAAAACTAAAGGCGGCGATTGAGGTTGCCCGGGATTATAAAGCTGGTGCACGGACGAAGGAAGACGCCGAAGCGGGGAAGAAGAAGAAAGTCCAATATTATGCGATCCTTGCGGAGCTGGACCTGCCCGCATTGCTCGGAGCATTGCTCACCGCGAAAAGCGTCGACCCTGGGCTCACCAAGTTCTGGGAGCATCTCACGAGCACAGGGAGGGTGAACAAGCGCCCACATGTTACCCTTGTTCATGCGAACGACGATACAATCCCTGAGAAAGCGACGTTCTGGGACGCGTGTGCCCAGGTGGCATCGTCGCCTACTCCGCCGAGGTACGAGTTTGTCATCTCCCATGTGTTGACAGACGGGAAGGTCATGGCGCTCGTCGTTGACCCGGACTCTGTACGTGTGCAAACACAAGGCGGATCCGCAGAGTGGCCCAGTGGACCGGGATGGGACGGAGACAGAGTGAAGATGCTGCATATTACTGTGGGCACGCAGGGTGATAAGGTGAAGAATGTCGAGGGTGGGAGGCTGGTGCGCGCATGGAGGGAGGGGAAGACGGGAGGTGTGAGTGTCTATGCGTTTGAGGAGGGGAAGAAGGTTCGTGGTGTGCTCAAGGGGTTCTCCTACTGAGCCGTGCGGCATCGTTGAGCTGGTAACGCCCCACTTCCTGTCTCACGATCAATAGAAAAAATGTAATCTTCACGCATGTTTCCATACCAACACCGATAGCCAGCACCGCAATTCATCCCCTGATGCCATCCATCCATATTTTCTCCCCCAACAATGCATTAGTGCCAACTTCCGAACCATCAAGCGCCCATCCAGCGCCTTATCCGTTCATGTCTCGCAATTCTTTCCCGTGAGCTCACGAGGCTTCGCAAGGGTTCTGCATCGCCACCACCTGTAAGCTCGCCCGAGAGAACCAATAGAGTTTGGCTAGCCCCGTCATCGGACACTATACTCCAGGAGGAGGTGGATAGGATGGTCTCGCACCGAGTTCAATGGAAGACTATCCGTGTCAGGTGTACTTTGGCGTTACTTGTGCCGGGGCGTCTGCCGTCTGCACTGGCCATGAAGGGCTAGCGAGGACGCCGAGGACGGGAATGATACACTGGAAGGAAGATGCGAGGAGCGGGTGACGCACTGATTGCCTTTTGTGGCTGGGTCTGAGTGCCTGAGGTTGTGAGGGGGAGAATGGGATCATGCGATGATTGGGTGTGCCGGATATCCTTTCCCCTCATGGCCATGTTCTGAGACCCACGCCCTCCAGCGTTACCACCACACAGGGCACATATATATTCACACTTCCCTTCACCCGACTGGCCCCTCGTCTTTCCCAGACCACCCCTTCACTACCTCTAATCTACTACTGTTAACGATCAGCAAATATGGTGCTCTCTGGACAGTGCCTCTGTGGCGAGACGACCATCACCCTGGGACAGGACTTCGACTCGCAGATCGTCTGCCATTGCTGGGACTGCAAGCAGACGTCCGGTTCTGGTGCGTTACTCGCCGTCCGCACTCGGGGAGGTGCTGATATGAGGCGACAGCGTTCTCCACCAATGTGCTCTGCCCCCAGAAGGATGTTACTATCACCGGCCCCGTCAAGGAGTACAACATCAAGGCGCCTTCTGGCAACACCGGTGCGTTTCCATCTTGATACCCAAATATATGCGCCTCCATCATCCTCCCCTTCTTCCTCCACTGCTGCATCCTTGAGTAGCTGCTGACGCCTGCTCCTTCCAGTGACTCGCATCTTCTGCTCGAACTGCGGCAGCGCCATCTCCCACAAGTCCGTCGCCTTCGGCGAGTCTCAGGCCATCCAGACTGGCAACTTCCGTGATTTTGCCAAGGTTCCCTTCGGGACTGAGCGTACGTCTCATCCCACCTCACCTGCATTTCATCGCTGACATTGGCTGCAGTGTTCGTCAAGGACCGCTGGACCGGCATTCCCGAAGTGCCCGGCGCGGCCCAGGTTCAGGCTATGCCTTGAACACTGTACGATACATCACATAACGCTCCATGCCAGGGCGTAAAGGGTTGACGGGACTGGTGAACGAGGGTTGAAGGGATATGCGTAGGCTGTACTGAATTAAGAATCTGGTTGAAGGGTCATTTGCAAAATCCAATGATGTTGTCCGTATGCCTTGGGCTTTGGCTAGGTGTCCTGTTGTCAATTGGTGGCGTTGGATACTGTTCGATCTGGTTGATAATGCTCAGGCAGACGCTGGTGAGCCTTACCTCCACTGACATTGCGCGCAACTGGAAGATGGGAGAGCCGCAGAGAAGACAACTATCTCCGGATTCTGGCCATTCCTTAACGGGCTGTTCCGAAGTACATTTCTTATAATGCATTGTTCAGTGAACAATGAAAAATAGAAAGTTCATTATTTGAATATCTAAAATACAATAATGACGCCCATGAAGGATCACCCCATCGTGTCTAATTCCAGAAATACGCTCGAGAAGCTGCAATCAGCACTGCCCTTCTTCCAACAAAGAGGCAAAGCCGAACGCTGTCGAGCACGCGTCGCCCCAGTCGCCCCATGCTCTCAACGTCCACATACCCATACCCTCACTATGCCCATACCAAACCTACCAGACGACGTGCTGCTGCTCATTCTGCAGCTGCTCGACCTGTCCGAATTCCACGCACGGTCAGCTGTGCTCTACCCACTCCTTCCGCTCGCACTGGTGTGCCAGCGCTGGCGGGCACGTCCTCTTGCACTGCAGAAGGAACAGATCCTAATACATTCCCGGTGTAGTATCTCGTGTACTCACTTGTGTACGCGAACTTGAGGTTGGCAGATACGGATCATGTCGCGCTCTTCCTCGCACATGTCCGGAGACGGCTCGCAGCCCCAGCAGCTGGAGAAGAAGCGACTTGCCTAGCGGGGACGAGGAGACTCATGCTCTGCCTACGGGATAGACTCAGCCCTTCAGCATACGCGGATAACTGCTTGCACTCCCTCTTCTCCCTTCTGCCAAGGTTAAAAGTCTTCAAAGCGCTCGAGGCGTTCTCCTCCCGTGACCTGACCGCGCTTAACCAAGCTTGTGGAAAGACGCTCGAGTCCCTCGAGCTGGTTCTGGCGTCTGACTCCCTGGATCGACCGACGATCTCCAGCTTCTCCACTCTTGCACGGCTCAAATCGCTTTCGGTTACCTTCTACGGCAGAGGACGCGACGTCAGAATCGAATTTACAGATCTGGGGGTGCTTCTGCCCCAAGTGACGTACCTCAAGATCATGTTCATTGAATGGCACTGCTCGGCCTTGGCATTCTTCTCAGCCCTAACCTTTCCCTCTTTACACTTTCTTTCTCTCTCCGATACCGACGTGACGAGCCACCCGGTCCTGCAAGCATTCTTCAGCCGACACCGCGCCGCTCTAGAGATACTCGATATGGAGACACGCCCCGAGCCCATCTGTGCATGGTCTTTCGAGGCCCTTCACACCTTTTCAAGCCTGAAGAAGCTCACTCTGCGCTGGGTGCCCGATCCGGGGTTTTGTAGCCAGATTCCTGCAGCGCTGGAGGAGCTCTGCCTACCGCTGTTTTACTGCAGAGGCAGACACACCATCCGCACGACAGAGATGGCAAGCTACGCAAAACAATGGAATTTCCTGGACATCCTCCGTGCCAGGGCTCCACGGGCGCTCAAGAAGCTCTCGGGGAGGAACGTATACGTTGGACCGTACTCGACCTTGCTCGATTGGACCAAGCTGCTCGATCATGGAGATCTTGTTGTCGTCAGGCGGTTCATGTTGCTCGCCGCGGCGTTGGAACAGAAGAACATCGAGTTCTTGGACTGGAAGGGCGAGCGCTCGCCGAGGAACGCGAGATGGTCAACAGAAATATCCATCGCGAACCAAGGAGAATCCAATCAACCAAGGAGGGTGGTAGTTTTGCGGTACAGCAAATGAACACTCTCCGAACACTACTCGATCTTGCCAGATTTTCTTGCGTCGCTCTCCCTGGCTTGGAATTCAATGGCGAGTGGAACTGGACTGTCTGGACTGGAGGGCCACTGAACCTGACAGAACGCATGCGTAGAATATGACGAAGAAAGCCCATCCTTCAGTTATGCACTTTCGCTGGATAATAAAAACAGAAGGAGAAACAAAGGACCTTGACGACCACTGGCTGTTGTTGTCTGACAGTAACTGTAAGGTTTTTCAAAGAGCTTTCGAGGAAGCTTATGCGAGTGGCGGTTTTCACCTCGGAGGCACGGTGTTTTCCTCAGCAGAGCATCACTTGGCCGGTCCCGAGGCTGCACGCCAGTTGCAAACTTGTACAGTTGTGGCGCCAGGTAAACATGCTCAGACGTTTTGTGGAAACCGGAAAAATCTATCCTCACTGAGATACGACAATGGCTGCGATCTCTCGTCTCCCAAACGAGGTACTACTCATTATCTTCGAGCTCGCCGCCCTGGAAGCTTTTTTTGGCATACAACACCGGTTATGACCGTTATGACCCGCTTTTCTCTTTTCGTTTAGTTTGTCGTCGTTGGGAGGTAAGTTTTTTACATAGCACGCAGATGTATCACTGAGCCTCCCTGCAGAGAGTGGTTTCAAGGATTCTTTTCTCCCGAATTCTCATACAAAACCCCTACCAGATAGTGTTTTTGCGCCTGCGTCTGGTCAAACTTGCTCAGTCGAGCAACCCTGTCAATCCTCGCTCAGTGACCGAGCTGAAAATAAGCCCTGGTGATTGGTCAACACGGTCAAATGTACTCAGCTACCTCTCGCACCTTTTTGGACATTTGAACAACTTCAAAGAAATATGCGTCAGTCGTCCAGTAGAGGCGATCGACATCATCGCAATCAACGAATACTGCGGAGGGACTTTGGAAAAGCTTGACATCGCTGTCACCAGTTCTTCTATAACAGTCGACACACTCCAAAGCTTTGCGAAGCTGACTCGTCTTGAACGACTGGTCCTTAGATTCGAAATGTGGCCGGTGCAAGCAATCAGCTTTCTCGAACATCCATTGTGCTCTCCCATCATCCTCCCCCACCTACAGCATCTCAGGATCCACCACCACACAATCGATATTTTCATCATGGCCAACACGCTTCGGAATATCTTTTCGCCAGTCCTCAGAAAGGTTCACGCCATCTTGGACATCGACCTGTCTGACCCCCGAATCTTGACGGAGTTTCTCACTCGCCATCGCAAAACGCTCACCGATTGCGTGATCGACAGCCAAATCCTGTCTAAACCACTTTTGTGGCCATTAATGTTCTCGGCTTCCTTCTCGCGCTTGCGACATTTGAGCGTGCCATGGATTCCCGACGGACCTTTAATTCAGTCGCTCATTGCTCTTGAAGAGCTCCACATCCCGTTGGTCCAAAGATACGAAGGATACTTGCATAATCTTAACCTCCAATGGGAGGTCCTAGACTCCTTGCTGGCATCCCCAAATTCTGTCCTGAGGACTATTCGTACACGTGAGGGTGCTCTTCTAGAGGAGGAACACTACATGTATCTTTTATATTGGTCCAACCTGGTAGAGATCGCCGATCCTGAAGTGGCCAGACGTTTTATCTGCATTTCCGACAAGCTTCAAGAAGTCGGCATCACACTGCTAGACTTGAAAGGTACCAGGAGGGTATAAACTAGGTGGGGAACCTCCTTGAACAATGGCCAGAGGAGGTATGTTTTCTAACCTCATGGTCTCTCCCATTGTTTGACAGACCACAGGTGTGAAACTGCCTGACTTCGGTTCAAGACTTATCTTGCATATGTTCGTTGGGGATTCGAATTCAGCTGAAATACAGTAATGTCACACTCAATAATATCATCGACACACGAAATTCGAAGGTTTCCTTGCTTCAACTAATGATTTACTCCCTTCATCTAATTCTAAACTCCAGTTCCTTGAGCGATATCAAGCGCTCATGATAAATGTATATGATTTCATGCAGTTCTAATGAAACACGTTGCCGTCCTTCCTCTATGCAGCCTTTTTAACTAAGATTAACCCTGCTGGCCAGTCCACAGTGAACTCATTCGTATTCCCACCATCTTCTGAAATAACTTGCATCATCCTTGCTACAAAGCGGGTCGCGAAGTCTCCGTCAGACCGTTGCTTGTCTTCCGGATGCTTCTCCCAGAACGTATGCAGGGCGCTGAACGTCCTTGCATAGGTATCCAGGTCCTGCCGATTCATGCGTTTAGACAGGATCACGGGTTGCGGGTCGGGTACCTCGGGTTTGGGGAAATAGGAACCGCTGTACTTGATTCGCTGTTCCGTGGAGGGGTCGAACGGCAGACCTGGGGAAGGAATGGGGTCTAAGAGTGCTTCGACGATGGACCGTCCAGGTTGTTCCCAGTTCGAATCGAGTTCGGGACCATGGGTGAACTCCCCGATGAGGGAAGTCGATGACGGGTGGTCAGGGAGACGCATCTCGCCGTAACCCTGCAAGAAGCAGTGAGCCAAAGAGATAAGGGAGGTGAGAACAACGACTTACGAAGAACGCAACGGCACCATTCGGCTTGAGAACGCGACCCAATTCAGGCCACAATCTTGAGTAGTCAAACCAATGTGCAGCTTGGCCTGTATGCAAATCAGTCTGAGGTTACGATAATGGGAAAGAGGATACGCACTGGCGGTAACCATATCGACACTCTCATCCTCCAGGAACGGCAACTCTTCTGCAGCACTCTGAACAAAACGTACTTTGTCCCCTACCACTTTGAGTTCTTCGGTCTCACGGAGCAGGTTTCTGGCACGTTCGACCATAGGTCCGCTTGGTTCGACACCGATGACTTCATCGAACTTCTCCGCAAGGACGGTTGTCGCTTGTCCTAGAGAGGCGACAGACGCGACATCAGAAATGCGCTAGTCTGAAAAGCTCAGTGATGCGCACCTGTACCACATCCCAAATCGACACATCGCTTGAACTCTCCCTTGCCCTTTCCGGCATTCGCGTGATAGGCGTAGATGCCTTCAAAGAACTGTGGTGGAAATACGGGGCGAATTGCGCTGTATGCTTTGACATTGAATGCTGATCGTGCAAATGTAGCCATATTAAGTGGTCTGAGGCAGTTTTGTTTCTTGAGTAGTGAAGAAGTTGGGGTACAGACGAGGAAATTTGGCAGTTTAAGTACCCGTATGTTGTGCCAGAAATAGCAAGCGCCCAGTCAGCGACACAACGTCACACGAGCGGATCAGGGACTTCTGCGAGTTTTCGGCCGACGGACATGCGCCTGTCGATGTTGTTGGGCAGTGCAAAGAATCATGAATTACACGACACTAGGAAATGCAGAAAAGATTTCAAAGTGACAAATGAATGAATTTGTTGCGATAATTGATGCTTTTTGTGGATCGGCGCTACGAATACCCTTCTATCGCCGACACACTGCCACTGGACGACATGTGATTTCTTTGACGCAGAATTATTCTGTGTTCCATAGACTTTTTCAACCATGGGCAAGAAACCAGCCGCACGAGGTCGAGGAAGAGGTCGAGGATCAGCGAGAGGAGGGCGTGGTCATGGTCATGCAGCTCGATATATGTATGACAGCCATGAGCGACCCGAATCGGCGGTGGATGAGGATGGGCCAGACGAGGCACAGGATGAGGGCACACAGGATGAGGATTCAGGTAAGCTCGATATCGTCTCATTACACTTTGCACGATATCAACACTTCCTTAGAGGGATCCGACGAGCCAGTGAAAATTGACGTACCGGTAGCCATGTGGGTATGTGTACATCTGAGATCGGTGCTACGCATCACGCTCACATTGTTCAGGACTTCGACCAGTGCGATCCGAAGCGATGTTCTGGCAAGAAATTAGCTCGTCTCGGGTTGATTAAGGACATGAGAGTTGGTCAGAGATTTCGAGGGATAGTCGTAACGTGTGTCAGCCTTGTTGACCCAAACCGCAAAGCTCATCGCTTGGTAGACCGAAAGGCACCTCAGTCGTGTCCCCCTCCGATCGGGAAATCGTGCAAGAGGCAGGGGTTGCTGTTGTAGAGTGCTCCTGGGCTCGGTTAGACGACGTACCATTCTCTAAGATCCGTTCCCCGAACGAGCGTCTACGTTCGCCCTCCCCCGCTTCCCTCTAAGCTTGAAGCTAATGTATGACAGTGCCATACCTCGTTGCGACCAACCCTGTGAACTACGGCAAGCCCTGGCGGTTGAACTGCGTCGAAGCCCTTGCAGCCGCTTTTTACATCACCGGGTTTGACTCGTACGCTGAGACATTGATGAGCAAGTTCAGCTGGGGCCATTCGTTCTGGACTGTCAATCAGTGCGCACCCTTATTCTTTGGAGAGATACCCTTACTGACGCTCTGGTAGGCGACTGATAGAGCGGTATCGAACATGTAGCACTGCGGAGGAGATGGAAGAGATGCAGAAGAAGATAATGGCGGAGATCGATGCGGAGTATGTTGAGCGGCGGAAAGGAAAGTTTTGTTCGGTACGTGCCTAGGCGCGAAAGGCTTACGGTTGGTATAGACACTCAGAACCATGACGATGATCTGCTGGTTGCAAACCCCAACCACGCAGGTGGCATGTGGGGCTTGCCGGGGGCAGCGGAGGAAGAAGGGCAATAGGATGGGAATGATAACGACTCATGAGCAATCTACGACATGTACTTACACCTCGCATCTGGACATAGATTGTACGATATATGCTGTCATACCATAACTCCGAATCCCCATAACTGTGCCACGACATCCCCTATCTTCTCTCCGTTCTCCTTCTCCATCCCTAGCGCCATCGTAGCAGGCGGGAATATCTCCCCCTGATAGTCCCCCGCAAGCGCCGGGTCGCGCTTGATTTTCCTCTTGATCTCCGTTTCGAACATCTTTGTCACATTAAGCATGCAGCTAATAAGGGGGGAAAAGACGCACGGTTCCATATGTATGGTCAAGGAAGTCCTCCAGCGCATACGACGGCTTTGTGAACGGTTCTGATAAGATGCGCGCCATAGTGCTCACACTCGCGAGATAATGTTCTCTATGGCTCGCAAGCTCCCAAAGTGAGCTTCCAAGTGCATTCGTCTTCATGGGATCTGGCTCCTGGGGGTCAAACGGGTCTGTGTCTTCTCCTGCTGCTGGCGGTTCACGATGAAGCATGGGCATGAGCGATGGGTGGGCTTTGAGGATGTTGTATGTCAAGGGAAGCAGGAGGACGAGAGCCGATGGCGGTGCAGAGAGGGAGAGACGGGAGAGACGCTTGAGGAAGGAAGCTAGGAGCGCGACGGGGAGGTGACTGGAGTGGGGGAGTCAGCAACGAAGACATAGGGTTGGGTTAGACGCACGTAGAAGACAGGAAGAGCTCTGTGAGACGGAAGAAACGGGCGCGGTATTTGAGGTGCAGGACGTCACGGGTGAGGAAAGCATACAGGCGTTTGTAGAAGTCCGGATAATCTCTGTTTTGTTATGAGCACTCGAGAAGACTCCCTGAGGGCGCCTACGCACAAGTTATGATCCTTCATCAATGTGAACAGGGCGTTTAGAGCAAGCAGGCCGATAACTCCTCCTGAACTTGGTCAGCAAGCCGCAGGAAGGGGGAGAGGGAACAGATGCACCATGATCGACACACCCTGCAATCCAGTCCATAAGTCTCAGCGGCCGTGTAAAATTCGGCAGCACCTTCTTGTGCAGCACACTGAGTGCTCTGCTGGCGAGAGCAGGCGTAGTAAGGTGCGGTAATAGGGCAAGCCAGCACTCAGAGAAGACGGCACGGTGCGAAGGCAGGTGGTGTAAGCTCTGGAGGACTGAAAGCTTCGTGGTGCGCCGAGGAGCCTTAGTTGCGTCTTGATCTGAAGTTGGCACAGGTTCCTCGAAGTAGGAAAGCCAGTCAGAGGGGTCAGGATCTTCTTCTCCTCCAGCGTTGGAAGTATTTGAGATGCCAGGTTTAGCGGGCTTGGAAGCTAGCTCCTGGATCCAGAAGGCGTTCACCTCTTTGGGCTTGGTGGGCATCGTGTTTAGGCGCTCGAGGAGGGAGAGGAGGTTCTGTGCGAGAGGGATGGGAGGTGTACTTGGGGTTGCTTTTTGCAAGAGCCCTGTGGCTTCGCGTAGGAAGAACCATCGCACATCGTCGTGTACGCTAAGCCACTTGGCGAGGAATAAGTCGCAAATATCGGGTTGCATGAGTATCCCGCCCTCAGAATTGGATGTTCCTTGAGTGAGCGAAGCTGGGGATTGCCCGAGAAGCAGCGCACTGACGACTCGGCGGAAGAAAGCACCGTCCATTCTCGGCTGACGAGTGCGTTTTGAAAGCGCAGAGGAGCATGGCTTCAGTAAGGCCATGAGTATCTCTAGCGCAGCGGTCTGCACAGTCCAATTAATTGCTGTGAAACCAGAAAGGTCTAGACAACACACTCTGATTCCAGTCTCCTCGTGGTGCATCAACTTCCCTAACAAGTTGATATACTCCTCCCATCTCTCCCTCAACCATGCACGTACGAGGGCCACATTTTCTTCTTCACCCCCTTTCCCCCCCGCCTCTCCAGCTTCAAGACTAAGCATTCCCTTGTCAATAGACACTACAAACACCCGATAGAGCGCATATATGGCCTTGTGCACTACACCCGCGTCGTCCGACTCGGCAAGAGCGAGAAGATCGACCAAGGGATTCAGAGATGCTGATGATTCGAGGGCTTGATTGAGTGTAGTTTCGAGTATGAGTAGGCGGTTGTCGGCTGTAGGTGCGCTTTTCTTTCGTTTGGGTGCGCTGGATGAAGCCTCAGGAAGAGAATGCTTGGGCGCCATGGTGTGGTAGTGCAATGTTAGGATTCAACAGAAATTTGGACACCGGTAATAAGGGATCACGGAAAATATATGTGGCTGTGCGTTGTGAAAAGAAGTACTAATATCATCAATTTTCATTAACGTCTACGAAGCAACGAAATAATATACATGTCGATATCGATCACCAGCACAGAAATATACAACTCAACAGTCCAAGTCATTATATCGCCATCTCGCTCCCATCGTAACTCCCTCTGTTCATACTCTCAATAACAGTGTACACTCCACCAGGAACATCATCCTCCCACTCCCTGCCATCGCTAAGCTTGTCCTGATCCCAACCGATAAGCACGGCTCTAAGCTTGTCTCTTCCAGCAGTGGCAGTCTCGCCCTTATCTTCTCTTCCCAACCAGTGTGGATTCGCTTCGTCATCTGCCTTGCAGAGTTCGAGTAGGTAGGCCCGCAATTTGGAAAACTGCAATTCGCCGTACACTTCTTCCAACCGCTTCCCTGCCACCTGAAGGATAGCAGCGACCATATGAGGCACGAGCCAGTTCCCGTCTTGTGGTCTCCGGAGCAGGGATGTTAGGCGTTTCCACAGCGCATCCAGCGTGTATTGAGGGGGAATGCGATCATCGTCAGGTTCAACATCGGACTGGCAAATTGCCGCATATAGGGCGACGTAGTTGGATATACGGGCCGCGTAAGACAGAGAAGGCTCATCTTCCCTGCGCTTGCCGAATTGGGTTTCCCAGTCAGAGGAGGACATGCCCTACCGACGTTGTTAGTACATTATGTCAGAGGGCTGAGAAGAATGCGCACTTCAGGCTGGGGCGGCCGTACAGCCTCTACAAGCCATGTCTCCCTGCTGATCGCAAACCACACCGCATTCCCGACACTCTTCGCCAACCCGCCTTCCGTCATCAACAGCCTGACTGCGTGTGCCAGCGGGTACACTTCCTTGAAATCGCTTGCTTCTTCGGCTCTCTCAAGTACTGTCTGTCCAAAATGATGGAGGAGATATCCAAAAGCATCCCTGTCGGCTTCGCTGGCCTGCGCGAAGAAAACCTGACATTGGGAAGCGACACGGGAGAGCACGGAAAGCTCGCGTGATATGGTGGAAAGGGCTTTACGCATTGTACGCCGGGCATCGGAGCACGCCTTTTTGACGGTGCGCGGCTTATCGCCGTCGTCGACCGCTTCAACCGCTTTGAGCATGAACTATCGAAGTCAGTGTCCAGAAGGCCGCCTTTGGGGAGAAACAACATACCGCAGATTTACCCTTCAACTCCTCAGCCTGTGCCCGTAACTCCTCAGTCCAAACATCCCACTTCTGATCTTGCAGCCTCTGCAGTCTTTTTATTTCCTCAAGCTCCTTCCTCTTTACCGCCGCAGCCTCGTTTTCCCGCCTCTTCATCTCCATCTCTTCTTTCGCCAGCTGATCCCTGCGTGCTTTCTCCTCCTGTGCCTTCTTCTCGTCTTCTTGTCTCTTGCGTTCATCCTCAGCCTTCTGCTTTGCCTCCCTCGCCAAACGCTCCTGCTCCTCCTTCTTGCGCTTCTCCTCTGCTTGGCGTTTCGCCTCTCTCCGCTCTTCCTCTTCCTTCTGTTTCCGCGCTTCCTCCAGTCTCTTCGCTTCTGCCAGGGCTTGCGCCTGCTCCTCCAACCTCAGAGCCGTATCAACGCGCTACATGCGCATCTTAGCACATTGTCCTCAGTGGACATGGGTAAGATGGCCTACCTCCCAAAGATCGCGTTTTCGAAGCTCATGTGCCTCCCTTAATTCTCTCTCCTCCTCCTCTTGCTGCACCCTCATCCGACCGAGCAGGCGCTCCACCTCCTCTACGTCCCTGCTCCGGCTTTCCTGCAGTGTACGCGCAATTTCTTGCTCTTTCGACTTGCGCTGCTGGGACATCCGCGATTCCAGGAGACGGAAAGAGTTTTGGGCGCGTCTCTAATGTGTGGTCAGTCACTGGAGGGAGTGTATGGCTACCAAGGCTAACCAGAGATGCCTGCTTCGCCTGCCGTTCCCATTCCTCCATTGGATCGCGATACGAAGTCCATTTCGCTTCTTTGAACGCTTGCGGTGGGGTAGGCTCGTAGGAGGGGATGGAGGAATAGTCTCGCAAGGGAGTTCTGATGCAAGAGTTAGTAGAGATGCGTGGTAGTTGAAGACGCATACGCTTGCTCATCATCGGCATCGCTATCCTCAGAGTCGTAAACTACTAGCCCAGGCTTTGACGAGGACGGGGTTGAGGGGGCGGACTTCTTGGCGGAACGTCTGCACCTCATTCAGCAGTTGCAACATGGTCCCTACAAGTCACTCACTGAAGAAGGTCATATCGTGATGATAAAGAAGTGCGAGGTAGGGACCGAGGTGTTGTGGGAAGCCGAGCAGAGATGTTCCTTGATCGTGCAAGACTGCATCAATAAAGTGTCAGACATGATAGGGGAGCAATACGCAATACATACGGTGAAGGTGTTACGGAGGTCCTCATTGGTGTGCTACCAACGACGGTGGATTTGATGGGCGTGGCGAAAGGGCTTCTCAGAGCCTTGGGAAGCGTGAACCGCGGTCGGGATGTAAGCGCAGGGGGTGGTGCTTTCCGGCGTAGTTGCAACCTGCCCTCCATCAATACGGCATACGACAACCAGAGATCATCATTGATCACGCACGGGGATACCATATCCTCCTCCTCACTATCCCTCTCCGCCTCCCATGGTTCATTCAAGTACTCGTCCTCTTCATCATCCAAGTCGAACAGACCATATCTGCCCGAGTTTCTTTCCCAAGCATTGGTCAGGGACGGCCAACAACACGTGAAGTGAGACTCACGAAGGCAGCGTCGGTGCGACGACTGTCACTCTCTTCTCTTGTTCTTGTTCCTGGTCTGATCCAGACTCTGGCAACAGACCATACCGCATCGGTGCGCTGTTGATGAGGGTATATGGGATATGGTGGATAAAGTAACAGGTGCGACGGAGGATGGTCGGTGGTCAGTGGCGACGCGGCTTCTCTGTTTCCGTTTGGGCGCCCAAAAATCAATTTCAACTAGTCGTATAACATCGATCTCACCATTTACACACATAGCATTATCGAATAAATAAGACTCTCTGCATGTTTGATCTATGAGTCGACCAGCTTTCAAACAGAATAAGTACGATGTGTCCTCTGCGCTTAGGGCTAGTCACGTGATTATATGGGAACCACTCCCATCATTCATATCTCCATAAATTCAAGGTTGATCAACCCATGATCGATGCAAGTTCTTAACATCCCCCCACTACCCTGAGTCTCATCCCATAAAAAGAGTGTGATTGCACTCTTCACCAGTTTGAAAGTAGGACGGACCCACCCGACTTCGTCGTTGACATCTTCCCAACGCGGAATCAAGTATTGTCCAGCTAAAGAGCTCCCAGTTTAGTTTGGGTTTGACATCGCTGTGCAACGTCTTCCAGGATGCATTCAGGAAGTGGAGTCCGGCAGATATCGGGGCATGAAAAACTGGGACTGAAGGTGTTGCGACGTGCAGTTCATCTAGAAAGATCATTTTAAAGAAACTTTTCAGGGCGCGTCAGCTGTAGTCAGTGTCGAAGCAAGAAGTTGGAGAAGACTATGACCTCATATTGATGGAAGTTCGACAGGCAAAGATGATTCATCGCTGGGAATAAAAATGAACACCGCACCACAAATGACACACCGCACCACAAATGACACACCGCACCACAAATGACACACCGCACCACAAATGACAGGTCATGTGAATAGCTGCTGCCCCATCTCCAGCTTCAAGCACTTCAGGTCAGTAGAAAGGATGGCCCTATGTTCTCTAATAGGCCACTTCTAAGTGATGGATCCACGATCATGATACACAGATGCATGTGCCATACACCACCAAATTGTGGTTGGACCTTAAATGCCAATCCAAAGCCATCTTTATCATTGAGGCCCACATAGAGTACATGCTATCTAGTGAGATTTCTGGTTCTTCTCAAGATAGCTTCAGTGATGATGTGTAGATGTTGCATTTTATGTAAGCAGCAGAACATCCAGATTATAGTGGCACGCTTGGATTTTGCATCCATCCTGGAGATGCAGAGTGAGGTTGTCAAATAGGTTGGATATTGGTTCAGTTTCAGTGCATACACATGCTCAAC
>NW_024467212.1:333403-337155 GCF_000292625.1 Dacryopinax primogenitus | reverse complement strand
AGGGTGGTCAATAGTAACAGTGTTGCTATGATGTTGGTCCCCATGGTAATGGCTGTCATGCAACTGAATAATTTCAGCACCAAAGTCCCAGAATGTCATTGGACCTTCCTCCATCTGGACCAGCCCAAAGCCTGTTGCATTGAACTCATCAACAAAGACATTGTGAGGACTTAGAAAGGCATGCTGCATGCTAGCAGCAGGGTCTTCGAGAACATGGGGTGGATAAAGGAAGTTGAGTACAGCATCCAAGGAACTTGTTGAATGTAACAGTAACCTGGCTAGTTTTGGAGGGTGATCAAAGGCAGGTTTGACATCACTGTGCAACATCTTCCAGGATGCATTCAGGAAGTGGAGTCCAGCAGATATCAGGGCATGAAAAACTGGGACTGAAGGTGTCGCGACGTGCAGTTCATCTAGAAAGATCATTTTAAAGAAACTTTTCAGGGTGCATCAGCTGTAGTCAGTGTCGAAGCAAGAAGTTGGAGAAGACTATGATCTCATATTGACGGAAGTTCAACAGGCAAAGATGATTCATTGCTGGGAATAAAAATGAACACCGCACCACAAATGACAGGTCATGTGAATAGCTGCTGCCCCATCTCCAGCTTCAAGCACTTCAGGTCAGTAGAAAGGATGGCCCTATGTTCTCTAATAGGCCACTTCTAAGTGATGGATCCACGATCATGATACACAGATGCATGTGCCATACACCACCAAATTGTGGTTGGACCTTAAATGCCAATCCAAAGCCATCTTTATCATTGAGGCCCACATAGAGTACATGCTATCTAGTGAGATTTCTGGTTCTTCTCAAGATAGCTTCAGTGATGATGTGTAGATGTTGCATTTTATGTAAGCAGCAGAACATCCAGATTATAGTGGCACGCTTGGATTTTGCATCCATCCTGGAGATGCAGAGTGAGGTTGTCAAATAGGTTGGATATTGGTTCAGTTTCAGTGCATACACATGCTCAACAAATGGCGCAATTTGAGGAGACTTCCAGAAGCACAGTGTTCCAGGTCTTTGTAGGCTTTAATTCGACGTGAAAATACCTCCGGTTCGGAAGTAAAAAAAGTCACATGTACGGTCAGCACATCTTTTTGTCACCATCCTTTCCTCTCTCGGTATATACAAGTCTGTTAACGTCAGTAACCTGACCAAGGTCCCAGGACTGCGCGGAGCGCCCTTCTATTTGCTAGTATTGGGTCGAAACAGGTGAAGAAGCACCTTTTTGCGTCCGCTCAGCCAATCACAGGTTTCAAATCGTGCTTCTCGGCTCAAACGTCAAGAAAGGTTGGGTTAAACCTCCTTTCTTCACCCAAGAAAGAGAGGCGCAAAACGCAGTGATTGGTCTGCTATCCATTCCGCTCGCCGATGCGATCGTTACACCACTTCGGCCCAATTGCATTGGGTTGTAGTCAGCATCTACTAATTTGTATATGCTGGTCGGTTGACGGCTTGAACACGTTTGCCAATTTAACTGCCAAGACGGTCACGCTCTCTCGACTTCAATGCCATTACAGGGCTCGACATGAAACAGGATGATAGCAGCGCGCTCCAGTGTTATACATGCAAAATTCCTTCCTGCCCTTGCTCTGCGGCGCCAAATTCTACATATACGGATATGTGCGATTGGTCTTTGGAGGCGGGCAATCCCAATATTGTCCCTGCTCACCATGTCGATCTCTTTGTTTCTGTTCGTTCTTAGCGTCCTGCTTGTCTTCCTCGGATGGCGTCTCAATCTCTCACGATTCCGACTTCCGTCGTACCTTCGCGGGCCGCCTCCCGAATCTTGGCTTCTTGGTACGCATATCCCCTTTGCATGGGACAGCCAGAGCTCTAATCAGTTCGTTTTCCACTAGGTAACCAAGGACAGGTCGTCAAATTTGAGGCTGGAGTCGCGAACCGAAAATGGCGCGAGCAATATGGCTATGTGTATCGGTTTCATGGCTGCTTCGGAGTGTGCCGGTTGCTGTCACCACTCTGAACATCACAGCTGATAGTGTACAGATCGAATACTTGATGTTGAATGATGCGAATGCTATCCAGCATGTATTGCGTGGTCAGACAACTTCATGGGGATTAGACGACTCGCTACGCCAGTTCCTGAGACTCGTCACCGGTATGTGTTCTTCATGGAACATGAATGTAGCTCATTGCTCCCGCAGGAGAGGGTATTGTTTACGCTGATGGTTCGTCGTTCTCCACCGTTTAAGTTTGTGCGCTCGATTTACGTGTTTCTAGGTGCTGATCACGCACGGCAAAGGCGTCTCCTATCACCCGCTTTCAATCCTGTGTTCATCAAGAGCCTTGCGCCTACCTTTGCCAGCTGTGCGTCTCGAGTGAGACTTTTACACTTGAATTGACACCTTGGAATTGTTGACGCAATGATAGCTGGTGAAAGAGTGGAATCGCCGGTTAGATGCGGAAGGCATCGATGGGAACTGGGATGTCAACGCGTATCACTGGTTGGAGTTGCTCACGATGGAGTCTATCGGTGCTAGTACGTCTTATTTCCGAACACCGCATACATATCAACCACAACTCCTTCAGCTTTATTTGGCCTCAGATTCGGTGCTTTGGAAGGAGAAGAACACGAACTGATGAAGTAGGCTCAAAGGGATGTTTTCGGAAACACGATTAACGACGTTGACAGGGCATATAGCGGGCTAATGGCAGACACCTTTTCTCAGCCGACTACTGTAGGAATCCTCCTCCAGAATATCATCCTGCACATCCCGCCCTGGATCATCCATCACGCCGAGAATTTGCCACTCTCTGCGATGCGCCAACTTCGAGCGGCAAAGACAACATGTCATCAATTTGCCCATGACCTTATTGCGCAGAAGAGGAAGGAGATCAAGGCAGACCCTACGAAGAAGGATCGGGATTTGTTGACTATTCTTGGTGAGCCAGTTGTAATCGAGAACATGGCCATCGCCCTGATCTGCACTCTCCCAGTAAAGGCTGGGGAGAAGAACGAGAAAGAGGCCATTGAGCCTATGTCGGATGAGCTGATCTACAATCAATTAACAACGCTGTTCTTTGCTGGATGTAAGTCACCATCACGTTGCCATCCCGCCCATGCCCATGATTGAGCGCGAGACAGATGAGACCGCCACGAACACCGTCTCCTTCGCTCTTTGTGAACTCGCTCAGAGGCCAGCTATCCAGGAACGTCTGTATGCTGAGGTTTCTTCCGTCCTCGGTACCGCGGCGGATGATGAGCTTGCCGAAGGCTTCGACGCGAATAACCTAGACAATATGCCCTATCTAGAGGCCGTCATGAATGAAACGCTGCGTATGCACCCGGCTGCCAATCACACGATGCGCGCTGCAACGATCGATAACAGCATCCCGCTCTCTAAACCGATCGACGCAGAAGATGGTCAACATGTCCATTGGATTCCCGTCCATGCTGGGCAGCGCGTGATCTTGAACTTCGACGGGTTCAACAGATCCGAGATCGTCTGGGGTACGGATGCGAATGTGTTCCGTCCCGAGCGCTGGCTGGAGAACGTCATGTCGAAGGTTGCGCCTGAAGATCAGTGCGGCGGGCCATATGTTAACCTGGCTAATTTTGGAGGGGGACCGAAGGCGTGTATTGCTTGGCGTTTTGCGTAGGTGTGATTATCACGTGACGGTTTCGAGATCTAAACAGTTCGCAGGATCATCGAAATGGAAATCTTCATTGCCATGATAATACGACAGTTTGAAGTCAGGATCTCCAATCCTGACTATGAGATGTGGA
>NW_024467212.1:309184-332760 GCF_000292625.1 Dacryopinax primogenitus | reverse complement strand
TGACTATTCTTGGTGAGCCAGTTGTAATCGAGAACATGGCCATCGCCCTGATCTGCACTCTCCCAGTAAAGGCTGGGGAGAAGAACGAGAAAGAGGCCATTGAGCCTATGTCGGATGAGCTGATCTACAATCAATTAACAACGCTGTTCTTTGCTGGATGTAAGTCACCATCACGTTGCCATCCCGCCCATGCCCATGATTGAGCGCGAGACAGATGAGACCGCCACGAACACCGTCTCCTTCGCTCTTTGTGAACTCGCTCAGAGGCCAGCTATCCAGGAACGTCTGTATGCTGAGGTTTCTTCCGTCCTCGGTACCGCGGCGGATGATGAGCTTGCCGAAGGCTTCGACGCGAATAACCTAGACAATATGCCCTATCTAGAGGCCGTCATGAATGAAACGCTGCGTATGCACCCGGCTGCCAATCTTGGCCTGTTCGCTGCAACGATCGATAACAGCATTCCGCTCTCTAAACCGCTCAACGCAGAAGATGGTAAACACATCCATTCTATTCCTGTCCATGCTGGGCAGCGCGTGATCTTGAATTTCGACGGATTCAACAGATCCGAGATCGTCTGGGGTCAGGATGCGAATGTGTTCCGTCCCGAGCGCTGGCTGGAGTACAACATGTCGAAGGTTGCGCCTGACGATCAGTGCGGCGGGCCATATGTTAACCTGGCTAATTTTGGAGGGGGACCGAAGACGTGTATTGCTTGGCGTTTTGCGTAGGTGTGATTATAACGTGACGGTTTCGAGATCTAAACCCTTGACAGGATCATCGAAATGGAAATCTTCATTGCCATGATAATACGACAGTTTGAAGTCAGGATCTCCAATCCTGACTATGAGATGTGGAGAGAGTGTGCATTCATTAACACGGTATCTCATTCCTTTTCATAATCCGATATGTTACCTGACGGCCCGGGTGTCATTAGATTCCTATGCAGAAAGGTCGCCTTGACCGCGGTTCACAAGTGCCTCTCCGCATACAGAGACGCATGGCCAAATAGCAGGGATTCTTCAATATCGAGCGTGCCTGTATGTATATGAATCACGATCTTTGCCGAGTAAAGAATTCTAGCTAAATGAGGCGACAAGCTCATTCTCTGCACACGTCTCGACGGAGTAAAAGTCGCGTGATCCATATGCATGTTCGCCAACTTTGTTTTGTTTTGTTGGAGAAGCGCTGGCTCATCGGTCGATCTCCAGTTCCTGATACAGCACCGGAACGCCGCGCTGCGAAGCCAGGACGGATGGCCGAGTCGTATGAGCCAACCATCGAGCAACTCAAGAAGCCAGGAGATGCGTTCCCAACCAAGTTTCCGCTTCGAGAATAGCGTGGCCAAAGCCGTTTTGACACTTTCACTTCGCCGTATGGAATATTGCTGAACAGTAGTGTCCTATGGCAGCTGATGAAGCGCTGGAACGCCGTTGTGCTCGCTTATATACGCTGTGAGGTCAAGAGATTCTCTTTCATTTTCTTGCTGAGCAGTTGTATTCATATGAAATGAATGGGCGGACAAACCATGGCCAAGAATTCTGTATCCGTGTCAGGCTGAGCGCCTTCCATCATCGTCAGGACCCAAATCTTACAATTCAAATAACTCAAAGGTAGCTGACGGTCCTGCACTGGGCGACTTCAGCCAAACACACTTCCAAGAGGATCGAATACGAACTGCAGGGTAAAAGTGTACTGCCTTCAGACATCCTTGTTTCACAGTGCAGCCGTCCCTAACCTTCTTAGACCATAATATTACTCTTGAGTTGATAAAATGTGATGTGCTCGGCATCTCCTATTGGACAACCGATAAGCGGGCTGCTCTCAACTTGAAAATGGCTAATCAGCGCCGCTGTCCTGCAAGATACAAGTACAACTCAGACATGACACACTCTTGACTGCTGGATTGACGTGATACCTCACTTTATGGCATCTCTTTCGTTCTTGCTGGGGCTTGTACTGGTCTCCACTGGTCTCTTCAAGTTTCGGAAAGGCAGAGGAGTCGCTTGCCTTCGTATATCCGTGGTCCCAAGCCAAAATCATGGATACTCGGCAGTCAAGCAGAAGTTGAATACTCAGAAACTGGGGAGGCAAACCGGCTGTGGATGCATGTATATGGCACAGCCTACAAGTATAGAGGGTGTTTCGGTGTACGTGTTGTGCTCTAGATGGATGGATATGTGCATCTCATTACGTTCCGTAGGAGGAGAATCTCGTACTCAACGACCCGATTGCATATGTACATGTGCTGAAGGGACAAACATCCTCGAATGCGTCAGAATGTAGCCGCATCTGAGACAAAAAGTGATGCCCGCGCTGGACCTCCAACGCACTGCTGCCGCCGTTAAGCAGCTTGATAAGGGAGTCAAGGGTGTTTGATGGATGATTCGAACCCTTTCATGGACGGTTCATATTGGTAATTCAGACAATTACAACCCCCCCCTCCCCCCTCCTCAATATAACAGATGTCCTGTCTTCCATCCCCAGGCTTCCTCATTCTCATCTCCTTAATACCGTGTCCTTCGCCCTGCTGACGGAAGATGACGAGCTCAGACTTCCATTTTGAGGCGGAAAACTTTTTTCCAACTTGAACCCTACCCCATCTGCATCAAGGAGCGCAATACCAATCTTCCTCAGATGGAAAGCAGGCTGCAGCCAACCTGTAGCTGTAACCGTGTCACAAGCAAGGTCTTCCCAAAGAAATCCAGGGTCCTCGATTTGTATGGCTTCCAGTTGTGCTTGGGGCGGACGCCTGTGTCCGAATTCTTGCAGAAAGGAGACGGTATCCGAAGATGGGCAGTCGCCTTCGCACAGGTGGAGAACTTGAACCGACGGAGGAATCATAGCTTCCAGATGCTGTGGGTCGATCATCTGGTCAAACAGCGGCCACATGATGCCCAAATGGACCAGATTCGGAAAGGGGATTGATAAGCATTCAGGGTGAACGTCTTCAATGTCGAGGCGGGTCAATAGCGGGCCATGACGATAGAGAAAGTCAGAGAAGGTGAGTGCCTCCGGGTGACGTAAGTGTGACAGACGAAGATGGCTCAAAGCAGGGAAGGTACACAGCTCGAGAAAGGAGAGATAATGAGCGTAGTTGCGCTTTTGATGCTTCGCCATCCTCAGCTCCAAATACTTCAGATGGGGTAGAGAGAATGGTGGAAGTTCATGCAATGGGCTTCGTCCGGGCGATGGGTCTGCTATACAGAGGTGCATATACTCCAGCGCATGGAATCGTGGGATGATAGTGAATGCTAACCCCGTACCGTCTCTGTCGTCAATGCATGTGTCAAGCACACGAAGATGCTGGGCACAGTGATCAGCCAAAACCTCCAGCTCTTTCCAGGACAGCTTCAGGGACGAGTCCAGTTGCTGTAGTTTGGGAAAGCAGCGAAGTAGCAACAGCATATCACGTCCGTCGAGATTCAGATCCGCGAGCTTCAATAAGCACAGCGAGGTTGTCCGACGGGAAGGATATTCGTTCATCCGTTTGAGCGCATACACATGGTGCACGAAGAGCGGTATCTGATGGGGTTGCCAGAATAGAAGTCGTCGATATAGCAGCGGCGCTACCAGGTTCTGCCAGTGAGTTCAGCGCTCTTCTGACCAATTTCCAAGTGCATATATGTACCTTCCACATGTGGCAGACAAGCATTAGGTTGGAAAACTCGTTGGTACCTTTCTCCAAGTCACCCAAAACAGTTTCTTCCAGTATCATAAGCCATATTTCTGGACTGATAGTGGGAAGAGACATAATATTGGTATTTGAAGTCGGGGTCGAAAAGCAAAAGTCGCGTCTCCAACCGACAGAAACGTGTGGGGAGAAGCGCCGAATCTGCATCCGCTCCCAGCTTTTTTCGCACCCCTACCGGCTTCCCTTCCATCTCTTCCTGTCGTTACTCGCTCACACCCATCATGAGCTGGCTATTCATTGTTGGAAGATGATCAGATGACCTTATCGGACCCTTTCATATCAAACGGTCATCTTCCCGAATGTATCATGCACCGCTTGCCGACATTGTCAGAATCGCGGGGATTGTCCGCGTGGCTTTCATATCCTCTGTGACTTGGCAGCTGCCTCGAGGACGGTTTCGGCACCCTCTGCCGCCTTCTTTTAGCCTACTCAATGAGCTGCCCTCGGTGTCCGACGTCAATCGTGGCAATTCCGAATGCCCCAAAAGGCATTGCAGGCGCACTCTGGTCTGCTTCAGTGCCGAACACCTGGGAAACATGCGGCAGCTTGCCTTGAAGCGATGACAATAATCTTTCTCTATATACCTGCTCCTTTGGTCCTCAAAAGCCGAATCCATTATTCCCCCTTTTGTCTCTGCTGGCTATGTCTACTACCTGGTTCCTGCCTGTTCTGGGCGTCGCAGTCTTGCTCCTTGGTTGGCTCTTCAAACCCTCACGATTCCGACTGCCAGCATACATTCGTGGCCCTCCTCCTGAGTACTGGCTTCTTGGTATGCACCTCACCTGCGCCTGAGACAGGCGGAATGCTCACTTCACATAAGGCAACCAACGGCAGGTCGTGAACTCAGGGGCGGGAGTCGCCAATCGCAAGTGGCGCGACCAGTATGGCTACGTTTATCGGTTCCACGGGTGTTTCGGAGTGCGTTCGTTTCCGTCCCCGCCATTTGGTGCCGGCTCTGAATGCTGTTGCAGATCGAATACCTGATGCTGAATGATGCAAACGCTATTCAGCATGTGTTGCGGGGTCAGACAATCTCTTGGGGGCTCGAGGATTCCCTGCGTCAGTTCTTGAGACTCGTCACTGGTATGTGTTTTTTTCCTGGAATGAGGGTCCTGCTCACCCCTCGCAGGCGAGGGCATCATTTATGCCGATGGTCTGTGAAGTTACAGTCAACTGAGTTCACTAGCTCACTCATTGAATTTGTAGGTGCTGATCATGCTCGCCAAAGGCGCTTGCTCCAGCCGGCTTTCAACCCTGTGTTCATAAAGAGCCTTGCTCCCACCTTCGCCAGTTGTTCCTCTCGAGTACGTCTTCAAAAACTCCCTCTCATCCCTCACATTGACAAAATGGCAGTTCGTTAAAGAATGGAATCGGCGGTTGGATAAGGAAGGTAAAGATGGAACGTGGGATGTGAATGCCTACCACTGGGTGGAGCTGCTCACGATGGAGTCGATTGGTGCCAGTATGTCTAAGTATACACACTATGCTCCCATGCCGATTGTCCCATGTAGCTGCTTTCGGCCTGAAGTTTGGTGCTCTAGAAGGTGAAGAACACGAGCTAATGAAGTGCGTTCCCAGAATACTTTCCATATTAGGAAATACGTTAACATCTTTTGCAGGGCTTATGGGGGACTCATGGCTGACACCTTTTCTCGCCCAACCACCTTCGGTATCCTTCTTCAGAATCTCATTCTACACATTCCGCCTTGGATCATTTCTCATGCCGAGAATCTGCCGCTCGCGGCAGTGCGCAAGCTTCGAGCGGCAAAGGCAACAAGTCGTCAATTTGCTCAAGAGCTTATTGAGCAGAAGCGGAAGGAGATCTCGGCTGACCCAACCATGAAAGATCGGGATTTGCTGACTATCCTTGGTGAGCTCGTCATCATCAGAACCACAGGGCGTATGTTGACCTGCGAATGTTCATAGTCAAATCTGGGGAGAAGAACGAGAAAGGGACTGTTGAGCCTATGCCAGACGAGATGATCTACAACCAATTGACAACAATGTTTATTGCTGGATGTGAGTCATCTTCAGACTTTCGTATGTTCCAGGGCTAATTACCATGCAGTTGAGACGGCTGCGAACACGGTCTCCTTTGCCCTTTGTGAGCTCGCTCAGAGGCCAGCTGTCCAGGACCGGCTATATGCCGAAGTATCTTCCGTCCTCGGCTCAGCGGCAGATGATGAGCTCGCTGAAGGCTTCAATGCAAATAACTTAGACAACATGCCGTATCTCGTCGCCGTCGTGAACGAAGCTCTTCGCATGCACCCCGCCGTCAATTACGGGTTGTTTACCGCAACAGTCGACAACGTGATACCGCTCTCCAAACCTCTCAAGGCAGAAGACGGTAAAGAGATCAATTCGATTCCCGTGCACGCCGGCCAGCGCGTGATCCTGAGTTTCGATGGGTTCAACCGGTCGACGGTTGTCTGGGGTCACGATGCGAATGTGTTCCGCCCTGAGCGCTGGCTGATGAATGACATGTCCAAAGTCCCACCTGAAGACCAGTGTGGCGGACCGTATGCCAATGTCAGCAATTTTGGAGGAGGTCCCAAGGCCTGCATTGGTTGGCGTTACGCGTAAGTGGGATATAGACTTGGGTGTTCGAGGATTGAATTGTGCACAGCATGATTGAGATGGAAATATTCATTGCCATGATAATACGTCAGTTCGAAATCAGTATATCGAATCCTGACTACGAGATGTGGAGAGAGGGAGCATTCATCAACACGGTACGCCCCCCCCCCTTTGGGTCTCGCGATTAAGTAGAGTGATTGACAATACCATTAGATTCCTATGCAGAAAGATCACATCGATCTTGGTCCACAAGTACCCATCCGTGTCAAGCGCCGCACAGCTAAAGTGTAGAGAAGTGAATATGACTAGCGAAGTTCTTGCTGCATATGTACATGAATCACGAATTTTACGACATTACCGGGATCACTCCCCTCGTGGTGTGGACCTCCTCAATAAGATGTGACCATGCGGTAAGGCCGGTTGAGGTCGTGAACCAACAGACACAGCTGGCGACTTGACTGCGCGTTGCCTGGAATGTAGATCGGAAGAAGGGCTGTTGGGGAGGACTATCAGAGGCGACAAACCCGGTGGGGATCTACCTTTGCAACTTGGGTAGCGCATCTTCCTATCTCGACACTGCTACACGTCGCAGGGTTATGCACCACTCAGGGTGAGGTGATGAGAACACGGCAAGAAGAGAAACCCGGGAGCTGATCTCGAGAAGAACGGCGTATTTCGCTTGTGAATACACTCACAGCGGATGGTGATGCTGATCAAGCCCAGCTCCCACCAAGGCCCATGTTCGCAGCCCATTTCAAACGCTCAGAGTCTCCAGTCCGCACGCTTAGACGCTCTAGGCACCCAGGTCTGCGATCACCGACTCCCATCTAGCGCTATGTCATCAGCACAGCCCGAAAGCAACAAGCGCCCAAGCACAGTTTGGGGAGTATGGAGTTGGGTGAGTCAGACGTTAGGCATAAGGTCCGATGACCTGATGACCTGAGCTGATATGTAAGCTCCTAATCTCTGTCAAACATGATCCCCGCACCAAATTCGTCGGCAGGAAATGCGGGGGGGGAGGGGGTGCTTATTCGTCCTAGTTTGGGAAAAGCAGTGCCGTGACTTCGGCTTGCCCTTTCCCCACGTAGTCTGCAGGGTCCGCCCGCCCCCTTTCATGGTGGTTGATTGTCTTGTATTTGTGATATGAGATGGGTGGGTGCTGTACTTGTCCTGTGATCCGCTCGCTCGACTGGGGGACGTTTTCAGACTATGATGTGGCCGGTTGGCCGTAAGGAGATAGGGCGATAGAGTATTGCCTCTATGTTCCCAACCATTGATTAACAAGCGAATAACGGCCCAAGAGCGCTAGCTTAAGAGGCTGACGGGCGCGTCTAAGGGGTGTCCCGCCGCCCTCCAGCCCACCAGCTTCCCCACGTGCTTTACGTCTTAACGCGGGGCGGGTAAAGCCCCTATGTCGGCGCAGCTCACCGGAACTGTAATACTCTAGTACCGGTGTTGGGAGACGTGGCCGAGTACGTGGATGCTGCGCTCGCATAAGCGCCCACTGGGAGCAGTACGAGTGTTCAGCGGCACAATGGGGCGAAAATTATCGGCCCGGGGTGCTGCGCCGGCGAAAAGTCTCGGATGACGACATGCCCGCTGAGTGCAATTTTGCAAGAAGTGGTAAGGATGATTAGTCCGGTAAAAAGGAATGGGGAATGGGGCCGCGGGGAGAGAATGTCCGATGTCTTCCGGGCATGGGAAGTGGGCCGGGGGTTTGCAGATTTGCGTACCAAAGAGAGGGCGGTGACGTAGTGCGGAAGCAGATGCGGGGCTGGGCGGGCAAAAACTTGGTGGCCCATGAGCGGGCGGCGTGGCTGTGCTAGTTCTGTGTTCAGTCACGGTTCCTTAGTCGTCTTTGGGTGGTGGGGGGCGTGACCCTGAGGTTGCGACCGGGACTTGTTCTACATAAAGAGAAGGGGGGCACAGTTAGCATTCTCTCTCTTCGACTCGTTTTACTGCCCCTCTCCGCTGTCTGTCCACTCAACTACTTTCAAAGGAGTTACACAGTATACAAGCAATAATCCGCAGCTGTGACAGATTTGCGCATATACAACAACTATACCGGGCAACGGCAGTCCTCAGCGCAGTTTTACCTATCGTCTTCTGCGCACTTCCATTCCCGCCACTTGGGGAGTATAATAGCACGCAACGAACGAACGAACGCATACATCCCACTAACCCTCTTACTGCGCGACATCCCCTATCTACAACATCATGTCTTCAATAGGTACGTCTCCTCTTTTCAAGTCCTTTCAATTCTCACCTCCTCCAGTCGCACCAGGGCCCATCTCGCCCCTATCTCCCTCTCCCAAGCCCCATCCGCACATCCTCCATCCGCCAACCCCACCACACTCCTCCCCTTCATCCCCATCCTCGACCCACTTCTCCTCATCAGCGATCTTCGAGCGGGACATCGAGCCCCTCTCCCTGTCCACCCTCCCCGCACCGAGGGACCACACTCTGGCCGCCTTCGTCCCCTCAGTACTGGACGAAGCGATCGAGGCCCTTACAGCGAGCGAGACGGACGGTGACGTAGAGGTAGAGCTTGCAGGTTGTCAGGGTGAAGAAGAGGGTTTTAGGAGATCTCCTAGCCCACCAGGTATCCCAGCTGCGTCGAGCCTCGCTGCTGCTGCTGCTACCCGACCGGCCTTCATCCCCGGAACGTTCACCGCCCAGGCCGTAGGCGGTCTGTCGACCCCGCCCTCCCCCCGCTCACCGGGCAAAGCACTCGACCTGCTCCCCTCCCTCGTCCCGCCCCCTACCAGCCCCCCGTCAACCCTGCCCACAGCGCGCACTCCCGCCCACTCATCCCCCAGCAAACGCCTCTCCTTCGTCTCCTACTCCGACCTTCTCCTCTCCGCGCCCCTCACATCCGTCCCCCTCTCTCAGGTCACCTCCCCCTCCTCCCCGCCACCGCATCTCTCTGCTCTCGCAGCTGCCAGCCCGCAGGAACGCGGCTGGAGCAGGGAACAAAGTGCGTATGGGGACGAAGGCGGGGAGTGGGAACGGGTCGGTATGGGCAAGGGGCTGGAAGAGAGGCTGGAAGAGGTGCTCAAGCGCGGTGAGGGGGTGAGCAAGGCTTGACCTCCGCCCTCGGCGAATTCCAATAGCTGTCCGGCTGGATCGCCGCATGGACATATATTCCTCTTACTTGGGCTGGAGTCGTCTTTCCTATCTCTACATTTCTAACCTCACCTGCTTTAGCAGTCTAATCCCTCTTATGCCTCTATCTTCCCTTTGCATTATCATTCCGCCCCAGGCCAACCCCGGCAAGAGCAGGCAATCAGTGCCTGCCTTCCTTCCCCTGTTTCTCTCAATCAGTCTTAGTTTCTCATCCTGCTGCTTCATTTCCCGTCTTAGCGCGTTTGCAGGTTTTTTTTGGTATTGTAGGTCTTACGGTCTAAGTTAATGGTCACTCTGTTGGATGACACTTGCACTTCGTGGAGGGTTCTGCTCTTGCTGGTAGTAAGTGGGCGGGCGTTAGTTGGGGATGATTGAGATGGAGATAGAGCGAAGATTGACCACACGGCGCTGATAGGAGTAGTCCTGATACCCGGTTGTGATACCGGTTGACGGTGTATGGCTGATCGTCCATGTGTTACGATCAGAGCGTCTGATCACCCATGCGTTAACAGTTCGATAAGGTACAGGTACAGTACGTATGACCTGTACGTGATTGATCGGTAAGGTATTGTTGACCCTTGGATCTGTTGACGTCGTGGGGTTGATGTAGCTCTTGGGAATGAGACTTGTCCTTGTGGACTTGGGCTAAGGTGTGCGGTGGGAAGTGTGGGAATGGAGTGACGTCACCGTTCCTGTCCCTGCGCTAGTCTCCATTCCTCCCCCCTCCCCCTCTCTCTCCGCACACCCGCTCGTTTTCTATAGCACACCAGGACTGGTACTTGTAGCACACTCCGTGAAGACAAGCAGACCATTACCCATTACCGGATTCTGGTTTTCCGGATCAGGCGATCGATGCCCGCTCGCACGAGCGATGACGACACCAATGACGATGCCGATGATGACAGGGGAATGAACTGGGAAACGCTCCGTTCTGTGCTCATCCTCCATCTCTCCACTTCGCGACCCCATTTGAAACAAGATATCGATATAGACGAAGAGGTAGATGGGGAGAATGTCGACTACCTTATCACTTCCCTCCAGGAGGAGGGTGTTGCCCTTGTCCCAAAAGACGGCGAGCTCACGCTGTCCGAACCAGAGGCCCACCCTTTTCGGAACGTCCTCTCCCCGTTACTTGAAGAGCTCTTCGGTATCCAAAACGGAGAAGTGACCTTCTTCTGCAGCTGTGTGATCGATGCCTACCTTTTCTCCACACGCTCCGTCCAGGCAGACGAAGCATCACCAACCCAACGCAAACCAGCAACTTGCGAGCTCTGCGCCCGCCCTATGCCCCTAACAGCACATCACCTGTATCCCCGCTCGGAGCACTCAAAGCTGCTCAAGCGTACCCAGCTGAGCAAGGCCCAGCTGCAGCAGACACTCGCCTTCCTCTGCCGGCCGTGTCATTCTGCGGTGCACAAGATGCTGGATGCGCCGACGCTGGCGAGGGAGTATGCGAGTGTGGAACGATTGATTGCGCATGAGGGGTTGGCGAGGTGGGCTGCTTGGGCTGGGAAGCAGAGGGTTGTGGGCAAGGGACTGAGGACGGCTAGATAGGGAGAAGGGGGTGTGGGTGTTGGGTGTTGGGTGTTGGGTGTTGCATGACTGGCCATTTTGAACGTTGGAGGGTGGAGACTAGGCTGAAAAGCGCATCTATTCATCTGGGATGTTGTACCATATCTGCACTGTATATCTTGTACATACCAGACCTCCTTCATAAGAGAAACAGTCATTTGGTCCTAAAACGAGCCGAGATTAGCTCTCACCTCGGCACATCTTCGGACATTCACTCCACCCCCGAAGAATACCCATCCCCCTCCTCCTCTCCTGCAGATAATCACCATCTTACAAACCTACTATCCGATTCTCCTCTTCTTCTTCCAACGACCACCTCCGCTACCATGGACCAACCCCAGTTCATGCTCTATACGTACGACACGCCCAACGGCGTGAAAGTCTCGTCCTACCTCGAGGAGCTCAAAGATGTCTATGGCCTAACATACGAGGTACCCCCTCCGCCCCTTTCCCCACCTTCCGTTCCATTCATAAACTAACCGCCTGGCTCAGTTCCACTGTATGAACCTCCTAGCCCACGAGCAGAAATCGGATTGGTTCTTAAAGCTGAACCCGAATGGACGCGTACCCGTACTCGTGGACCGGAAGAGCAAAGCCAACAAGAGAGAAGAATATATCGTTTTCGAGTCGTACGCCTTCCTCTGTTGTCTGCCCGGTTGGGCGGATCAGCTGATGGACTGATGGACTGACAAAATGATGGGATTATGGGAAACAGAGCGGCGATCTTACTCTATTTGGCGGAGAACTATGATACGCTGTATAGGTATCATTTTGAAGATGTTCGCCTCCCTTCCTATATTTCCTGCGGGTAGCTGAGGTCTCGTAGCCTGCACTGAGGAGCGATTCTCTCCAGTGGATATTCTTCTCTCACGGGGGGGTCGGCCCGATACAAGGTACTAAGTATCATTCTCAACCCAGAGGTTCTCGCTGACACTCCGACGCTCATTCCAGGTCAAGCACACCATTTTGTCCGCTACGCCCCGGTAGACATCCCCTATGCCAAAAAACGTCTGTCCCTTCCTTCGATTCATCCGAGTTCTGATATCGACGCTGATCGGCGCAGGATACTTGGACGAGACGAAACGCCTGTACGGGGTGCTGAACACGCGCTTAGAGGGGCGGGAGTTCCTCGTCGGGGAGGGAAAGGGGAAGTACAGTATTGCGGATATGAACTGCGTGCCTTGGTGAGCTCCCCCACTCGGGATACAGGATCGTGTTGCAGGGGGACTGATGAGTGTAGGGTACGCTGCTGGGAATGGGCGGGCGTGGATAGCATGCTGCCTTTCCCTAATGTCGTCGCTTGGATGCAGCGGATTGAGGCTCGGCCCGCGTTCCAGAGAGGTGCGGATGTTCGTGAGTGCTTGAAAAGTTGTCCTGCAGGCAATGGTTAACCGAGTTTGGGGTAGCGTTCCATTCTGAGCTGCCGAAGAACGAGCAGGAAGCGAAAGAGAAGATCGAGATGAACCAGATTTGGCAAGGGCTGAAATGAGCAAAATCAGACAAGGGTCAGGAGTGTACTTGTAGACTCAGGCTGCAGGCTGCGGGATATCATAAGGAAAATTGATGTGAAACTGGGATTGCACTGTCCGTTATGATCATGACAGCTAGTCTACCCTCTTGCTATTTTTGTTTCGCTTGGAAACTCTGATCATAGCTCGAGGACCGTCTTTCCATCGTCCTTTCTCCATCGGGAACTGATTTTGGTTGGTTAGCATACACACGGCGTCGGTTTGAGCACATACAGTAGCTATAAAAGACGGGTCTCTCCATAGTTCCCAGTCGGGACTGACGCTGAGCTCGAAATCCCGGATGATGGCGGCGATGAATATGCTGATCTCGAGTACTCTGGGTGGGGGTTAGGGAACTTCGAGCAACGAATTGTAGGACGTCTTACGCGAAACGCCATCTGATGCGATCTGGTCAGATAATAGTTGCTCGAGGACATCACCGACTCACCCGATACACCCTTTAGGACCACCTCCAAACGTAGCTCTTAGACGGCAATCAATGCCATATACAAAAAAGCAAGATCCATCCTTACAAGTTAGCATACATCCCTCCGCATTGTTTTCCAGGCTCGACGGTATTTGCTTCAGACTGGATCCAGCGCTCAGGGCAGAAATCGTTCGCGTCCGGACCCCATATCTCTTCTGATCGGTTAAACCCGTCGAATGAGACGATCTACAATCGTTTCAGCGACGAACGATTGAACTGTATCCGACCTTACTCACAATACTCTGTCCTGCTCTTACACATACCCTATCCGACAACCCTTCGGGTGTATCAATCGCCGTTGATAACGGGATCATATCGTCATGCGCGGGTTTGAATAACCCGGAATGGATCGCCGCGTGCCGTCGAAGAGTCTCCTTGACCACCGCTTCCAAGTATGGCATCCTCTCCACTTCGTCGGCGTTGAAGCCTTCAGAGAGATCGCAGTCTGAGGATGTTCCGAGGACGCTTGCGACCTCATCGACAAGCTTCTTCTGCACGTCGGGGTTAGAGGCGAGCTCGAGAAGAGCGAAAGCACTTGTGTTCGTCGCTGTCTCGACTAGACAAAGACATTGACGCTAGAACCTTCACCAGGGAAAGTACTCACACCCTGCAAGCCAAAATGTTCTGTTGATAAGGTTAGGCTTTGAACGACGGTAGGGCAAGATGTGCGCTTACGTAAGGTTGTTGTGGATATCATCGTCAGTCATGCTCTCGAGGTTTCCCTTCTGGCCTTTCTCCCCTGCGCGTACTACGCTCGTCTGAGAGTCTATCCACGCTAATCAAATGAGAAATACATGCCCAATACCGTGAGGAAATCGCGATCTTCCAGTTGCGGATTAGTCGCAAGCAGTCGACGTTTCTCCTGAATCAGCTCCTGCGAGAATCTTCGGCCGACGCTCTGTGCTGTTTTCACTCTCTCCATACTCGGAACGGGAAGTTTCTGGATCAAGTGAACAAGGAATGCAGGAGTGTGCAGAGCAGCAGATTGCATGGCAATACTCATCCTGGTTGGGCGTCCGTAAGCGTGATGCAGCATACCGGCATAGGCACTGAAGTTCGCCATTGGTGAACATATAATTTGACTAATTTCGCAATAAGCACTCACGTTTGGAGTGGGTGATTATCCCCTTCCATAGTACCAAAGGTGAGACCAAAGGCAGCTGTGGGCGCATCAGAGCTTAAACGGGATTATGCCGAAGCGAGAGATCATTCTTACTGATACCCAGCGACTCCATGTTTAGCAGTTCCATCCAATGATGTGCATTGACTTCCACATAGATCTCTGTGTTTTCAGACGTATCGAGTTGCCTATGCCACACTTTGACAAGCTGAGCAAAAATACAGTAAGTCATGCTGGCTTATCCCGTGGGAGGACATCACCTTGGAAACGCAGCTCGCAAATTTAGGTGCAAGGGACTTGATAAAGACTGGATTAAAAGCCGGAGAGAGCAGGCGTCTTTGCCTTACGTGGTCGGAGCCTGATTCAATTCATAAGATCCGTCGCAGAGGACAATAGGAACTTTATTACCGTCAGCCCATATCAGTCCTTCCCCCGTTACCAGACGTAAAAACTCTCTCATGGCCTTGTCCAAACGATAACTCGTAGTCTGCCCCCGTAAGACATGCTGAATAGCGGCAGCGTCATTTAAGACCAGGAATTCGCCCTATCCCGGGGTATTAGTAAGACCCAAGGCACAGAATGGAGGACGGAAGAATGCTCACCCCGAAGCACCCAGTGTACTTGTACACAGCTCCAAACTCTTTCATCCACTTTCGGTTTGGCTCTCCGGACTGCGAGAGTGCAATTTCAGCCTGACTGCCTAGCATCCATGACTCGGGTTTGGGACCTTTCAGCCAGGATGGAAGTCGGTTCCGGTTTCTGGTCTTGGCCAGCGATAGAGCTGCACCAATCACAAAAAAGCAAGCGGCGAATAAGAAAAGAAGCATTGGTCCACAGATCGATAAGACAGCGGCAAAGATACGTGGGGACCAGTCACAGTCCAGCGCATTGAATCAGGTTTATGTATGTTGCTTTGAATGTTGACATCACATGTCAAACCTCTAAGCCGTTTGTTGTAGTCACGGATGCAGACGAGACATCCGAAGATGGACAGTTGGCAGGACAAAAGCATCGCATCGTCAGATTATGCAGTATATCAGGGTGTGCCGCTGCCTCGAGGCTGCTCACATACAGAGAAGGACGGAACGCGATCAGTCGTCCAGTGATTATGTACAGGTGAGTGAAAAGAGACCCTGATATGAGAAAAGTCTCGAGGATGTTCCGTGCTTCAAGTGGAGGGTCGAATCGGCAAGAAGAATCCCACAGCGCTATCCAGCGTTGGCATCGGCAGGATTAAGAGATAATAATTACACCGCGAAGTGGTAGCGGCAGGCTCGGCCGAAATCGACCAACATGCTACTGCAAATAAGTCTTCACGTTCTCACGCACTTGCCCATCCACATCTGACAAGACTGCAATAGTTTCATCCTGCCACATACCGTCAGCATGTGGATTTCTGGGGAAGAGTAATCTTGCACTCACCCAAAGGCGCATACTAGCGCTTGCCCCTCGCTGGGAGATCGCAAAGTCGCTGGGTTCATCAACCTGGCATACGTTCAAGTACTGCCCCGTCGTATTGGAAAGAGCGGGGGATATTGCTGCATGCACAAACATCCTGCTTCCTGTTTCTGTTGAGCGGGAGAAGAGACGCATGACTCCAGCCAGCACAGGGTTCACCTCACGCACGAGGGAGGACTTGCACAATCCGGGATTGACAGCGTTTACCGTGAGATGGGTTCCTTCCGGAAGGTGAGTGGCAAATGCCCTGACAAAGAGGACGTTGAACAGCTTCGAGACGAAATAGCGGTTGAACTGGCCGCTACGTGCCGTCAGCCGATTATACCAGAATGTGGCAAAAGGTAGTAGATGCACTAAAACTTGCCCTTTCTCCCCTCTTCGTTCAGCTTCTGCAATACGTCTTCCGTGTCTGCGCCTTCAGGGTCGGTAACCCAATAATGCGTGTCGCTCGCGACGATCACCAGTCTTGGCTTGTCCGCCCGTAGAAGATATGGGAGCATACGGAATGTCAGATGCGCGGTGCCTAGGTGATTAGTCCCAATAGTGCGTTCCCAGCCCATGGGAGTACGTGTGAACTTGAACGTGTTAACACCGGCGTTCTCAATCTACTCAGGTGTCAGCTACGTCTCTCCCAGAAGGCAGAGCGAACTTACCAGGATGTCCAACTTTTCGCCACCTTCGCGTGCAAATCGGTCGGCAAAAGCCTCCACGCTCGATGGTTCAGAAATATCTACCTTCCAGCATGTCACAGTCTTGCATCCCGTCTTGCGCACAATGTCGGCGACAGCCTTGTCACCCTTTTGCTGGTCGCGACAAGCGAGAATTCTACGGGGGGTTCAGCTGTCGTTCCCGGGGCATCAGCTGAAGGTAAATACAATCTTGCAGGGCTCATTGTAGCAAGATGTTTCGCGGTTTCATAGCCCTGGATTTTTATCAATAAAAGATGTGAGTGGGCTCGAGCGAGCTCACCAGTCCGACATTGGCGCCCGTGACAATCACGACTTTGCCAGTAAGGTCGACCGAGAATGTTGACACCTCCGGTATGTGACGGAGCTGATCGAGCATAGCCCTTCTGAAAGAAACCTTCATTTTGGGGGTTTAGCGAGGTTGTTGAAAGGGCGTTGTAAGGTCGAAAGAGGTGTTGATGGACAGTTTGCCGGGTGTTCTCCGGATATTTATACCTCATCCTGCCCTCCCATCTATGAAGTCACCTCTGCTTGTCCGTGCTCAATATCCTTCCGCAGCATGCCGAGGTATACCACCCCTCAGGATCCTTCCCTCTGCGAGATCCAAGCCACCTCAACATCCCCACGCTCAATGTCCTTCCGCAGCAAGACGATGTCAGCCTGGTCTCATGTTTCATCCATAGACGGCAAGCAGCACATAAACAATGTATTATCCGCAGCAGAAAAAAGAGTCACAAGCAATGCCTTTCGTCCCACGACAGCTCAGGGCAGTATGTTTATGGTGCCCCACGCAAGTCGGTGCTTTCGCCGAGCCATAGGGGAATAAGGGGGCGATGCACCGAACCCTAGAACCCTTACACAGCCATTCTTACGTAATGCTTCCCATGCATTTGAGTGGCGAGCGCACCAAGAGGGTAAAAACATGGGACAGCATCCATGAGGTGACCGTAGACCAGCACGTCCTCTGTTGCGAGCCAAAGTCAAGTCTGCCGGTTATGGAAAAATGTGGGCAGAAAATGCTCCCCGTCCTTCACCCGGAGCTATGGCACTTGATCTTTGAAATCATATGTGGGGACTGTTGGTGCATGGAAGATGACGAAAACATAGAAGAGGACAGAGAACAGTTGTCGGGATCCGTCCATATTCTTTCTTTGATGCTTGTGTGCAAAGAATGGAAGGGGTGTGCACCCCATCCTGTGCAATCCTTTTCCTATTGAACTGAATCTGTTATAGGACATTGCAACCCCATTGTTCTATCGAAACCTCTGCTTCAAAACAGACCATGGTTTGAATCTATTCGCCCAACACATGAAGAATAGCCACGACCAATCTCCAGGTCCTGGGCAGTTCGTTCGAACCTTCAATCTTCACGAGCAAATCTCTGTTTCCCATTATACCCAACTCCCGCTTCTGTCACTGCTGGAGCACTTGCATGTGTTCAAAGCATCAAATCTATTCTCCGACCAGGCCGTCGTCGTTGTGACAAAATGTTCCACCTCTCTGCAGGAACTGCACATAAGTTTGGCCTCGTCAGAGCGTTTCAAGCCCATCTTGATTGCGCTCCAGAGCCTCAAGCGTTTGCGTCACCTCTCCCTGTTCCAGGCACCCCGGATATCGATCACGATCTTCGCGATCTCGATCCATTGGAGCTTCCTTATCTCAAGACGCTAGATATGAAGTTTTCAAGTGACGGCGTCCATGTGATGATCTACCTCTTTCGAAGTCGATACCCGGCGCTGCAGTGCATTTCACTTTACCACATGGCTCCTGTCGCTCTCCGCGCCCTGCAACCATTCTTGGTTCTAAATGGCTCAAATATATCTCGAATCACCTTCTGAATCTCACCAGCTGGAGATGTTTGCGGTTTGCCTATCTCTTCCTTTGATACTCTTCCCAACCTGGAACATATAGAATTCTGCAGGGAAAGCGAGCTGCCAAACGGCAAACGGTACTCACTGCTCTCCTCGATACGACATTTGCATTTTCAGTTTCTAGAATGGCAAGGGATGGCGAAATACCTGTCAGCTTTGAGCGATGCAAATCCAGCACCTCCCTTTGATACTGTACACGTGGAAGGGTTTCTATGGGACACATTCCTTTGGAACGACCAGGATAAAATTTACGCCATGATCTGTGCACGATCGGCCCATTACTTGGACAAAGCACGGAACATTGCCGTTCTAGATCGTGCCCGCCGCCGCTGGAACGATACGGTTGTACCGGTCTACCTCCAGGGAATCGAAGATGAATAGGCAAGCGATAGGGACGTTTCAGATATCAGGAGTCCGGAGTGGGGTTCTTTTCTACGTTTTGGTCTTGTGTACCAGTCATGCGTCGCGGGTGTGAGTCCATCCTTGAAGTGTTGAGTTAGTATACGAAGCTGGCATTTTCTCCTGACAGAAACATGGTGTAGAGTTTGAAGAGCTCTCCTATCGGAGCCACTCAAGCATTTGCGGCCCCTGTCTGCCTTCTAGTCATACAACATCCTCGATCCCAGGGAGGTCTCGCCATCATAAACCCACTGGAGCCTCCTGAATTGGAAATGCATGATGTGCTCTTGCTGTCTGGCGATGGTGATCGTTTGATGAGATCTTTCGTTCGAAGCCGTCCAAGCCGATTCAAGTTCTCATCGCTCAGTGTATCTCCCTCTAATGCATGGCTTCCGCTACCCTCAACGCCCTTCCAGCATTATCGGTTCTGAATGATTCAACCATCTCTCAAAATGACTCCTGTATCGCATTGGACGGAAACGACTGCGACCTGCTCAGACCTTCCCAAGAGCCTTCCGCGTCAGTCGCGATGTTGACAAACGGGTTCAGATCAGTGGCGAAGAATGCGACGACTCAGGATCGACTAATTCAACTGTTACTGCATGATTAATTGGACATGTCATGTCAGTTATGTACCTTCTATACTCAGTTTGAATGCCTCATTGAAGCAGCGAAGACAAGTCACTCATACGGAGGCAAACCTCGTCCCGTGGTTGGTCACTATGACTCAACCAAGCAAACCAAGACTTTAGCACAAGGGTATCATTACTCTGGTCAGTCCCTAAACCACTCGAACTGCCTCTTGCAGGAAATGGATCGGTCGCCACTGGTCTTGAACGATGACGTTCTGTTCTGTGTTTTCCAGATCCTCAATGAGAAGTGGTGATGTGACTCCTACTGTACTGTAGATACAATAGATAGTCTAATTGAGCTCTCGTGTGAACCTCCTATGGGTGAGCATGCTTCCAGATAACAGATGTCAGTATATTGGTATAGTGGTATATCCACAATGATATGTTCAAATAGGATGTGATATCAAGGAGTGGGCTTGGCCTTGGTAACTGTGGTCCAGGTGGTGGTGGCGGTGCAGAGCTAACCATGCCCTTTAAAAACCATTGCGGAGGTGAAGTCTGTTCTCCTCTGAACTTGACTTTTCACCACCATGCACTCAACTTTTTACCATGGCTGCACCCTCCACTGAATATATCCCTGGTGAAGAAGCTGTTTCAAAGAACATGGCCATGCAGCACCCCAAGGTTACCACAGCATGGCTACCAAGTGATGCATCTGCATACAAGATGAAGATTGGCAGTGTCATGGTGGTCATCCCCAAGGACTGAAGGAGAGGGGGAAATGGTTACAGGAGGCAGAAAAAGTGGGGAAGATGCAGGTACATCAGTTTTTACTTGCATATAGTCGACAATTAATGCACTTTGAACAGGCTGCAATGACAAAACTCTTGCTGGATAAGCCACATGCACTGCAGCTCCTGAATCAGGGGCAGGTGATGTTCCTTGGTCCCCATACACAGATGCTGTGGGAGTTCTTGGCAGAGGATATGGGCATGATGGTATGTGTCAAGCAGTGTAATCCACCAGTATCATGAACTAACATAGTTTCCTAGTGAGTGACAGATTAGAAGGCACACCATCTCAGTGCACCCATCAGTGTGGAGAACAAAGATCTGCCCCTTGATGCCTGGGTGGAAGACAACAATGATGTGGGTCCAATACCCCCAGCAATTGCAGCGTTAAATGAAGAGGACACCAAAGATGGTGGTGTGCTCCCTGGTGACTCACAGGAGACGGATCAGCTGGCCAGCAATTTGCAAAAACAAGTTGTCCTGGTCGCCAAGCCTCTCATCAGTGGGATGCTCCCTTGGGGCAGTATCCTGGCTGCAGTACTTGCACCCACAGGCATTGAACAACCCCACCTCCAGTGGGGTGTGTCAGGCCAGTATTCCCATGGTTATTTTTGGGCCTTAGAGACCGTTGTGCAGCACTACAGACCCTCATGATGCAGGATAATGCACCCCAGCAACAAGTCTTGACCCCCCCGGATATTCAGCATGGCAACTACTATGATTTCCCAGGCAACGGGACCCCTCAGATATTTGGCATGATGACTGTGGGTTTCCCCCACAATGGGATCGACCCACATGGATATTTGGCATGCCAATGCCTGCCTAGGAGAGGTATCCAGAGACTGGATTAATATAGAGTATGGTTTTTAGTATCTAGTATAAGTAGTTTCCAGAAACTCCTGTATCTAGCTTATTCTGTCCCTTTCTGATAGACTTATACGGATCCAATTATCCCCTTGCTGGATAGGCAGATTTGACTTGACTTAGCAGATTCAACTTGACTTATTGTGACTTGACTAGATGGACACCAAGCTCTGATTATTGTGTACTGACTTTCAATAGCTCAGCTACAGGCTGACTCCCACATTTCTACTGACTTTCCCCATCTCTCCCCTCTTTTCCAAGTGAGTTCTTGCACACCACCCATCGGACTGATATTTCAGACACCTCTTGGGTTAGATCATATTGGAGCCCAACATGAGGCAGCTTTTACTGATTAAGAGCTGCTGAGGCAAGAACTCCTCCTCCTCTGAATTTTGATACTGGCTTCCCATACTCTGGTACCCACCTCCACTATAGAACAACAAAATGAGCTTAGGGACAAATGGCAAGCCCAATGTATTGTGCTCCAAGAAACACCCACAATTTCGGATACCAAGGTATCATCAACTGCTTCCACCAGGAGTAACTCCGATATAGTGGATGCAGTCCAATAACTCCTCATGGTGAGCAAATGCACAATGCCCATGGGCAGGGAGTCTCCCTTGGCCCCCCTGCTTTTCTCCCACACCTCTTGGTGTCACCCATTATTTTGCAGCCTTGGAAAAACTATTTGGCTTGTGTGAACCTGCTGTCACTGGTGGAGGAGACAAGATCAACTGGGCCTGCTTTTACACTGTTGACAACACCTACAAATTATGGGCACAGATCCACAATGGCATGGAAGATGCAAAAAAGGACTCATATGAGGATTTCAAGACCGAAATACTGAAGTACTACCCTGGCACAGTGAATAACAAACACCAGTATGCAACTTGGGACCTTGACAACCTCATTCACAAGTGGCAATGCCGCATTAAGACCAAAGGTGAATTTGCCAAATTCTACCAGGACTTTTACTCTATTTCCACCTGGCTCATCAAGCACAACCAGATTTCCATCCTCGACCAACAGAAGTCCCTCCTCTGCATACTCAAATTCCTGCCCACTGAAAGCCACCTTTGGGACAAGATGCTGAACAGGCTCAAGTGGAAATATGACAGGGCTGTGGACGAACCATGGACAATGGCCAAATTAAAGGAGACAGCAGAATGGGCACTGGGCAACACTATGACAAAGGTTTGGCCACTGTCCCCCAATTATTTGGAGAAGGCATCACCAGCACCGGTACCTGTTGATGTCAAAACAGAAAGCAACCCACAGGTCACTGATATTACTGGATGCATGGCTAACTTGGAAGGAATGGTTTCCCAGATCTACACACCCATGAACCAGCAACCTGCCATGCAGAACCAACTGGCTGCTCAGCAGAACTCCTATGGACAGCCCTCCCAAAATACCTACAGCAACAACCCACCAGCTACTGGCGCAAACAGGGTTCCTGTCCCAGCAGAGAACTACCCAAATCAAAACAGATACAGCCCCCAGAATACTGAACATGTGCTTTGCCACTTTGACAGAGTCTCTACTGGTTGCACAGACAAGATTGTGACATGCCCAGGCACCCGGCAATATGTGGACAAAGGACTCCTTGAGAAAGATGGCACCTATCACATCCTTGCTGGTGGCCAATTACTCAGTGCTGCACATTCTCACCAAAAAACAGGATGACACAGTTGAATGGAATGATGAGGAAATCAAGGTGTTAATGGCCAAAGCGGAATGACTCAAGAAACAGCGTGCAGCATCCATGGGAAAATCAGCCAAGGTCTCCAAAGTCTACACACTGGCAGCCAGAAGGGAAAAATCGGACACATGCATACATCACAGTGCTGCACACTTTGCCAGCATATGAGTGAACAAACTGGAGAAGCTGGATGCCATGCCAGACCCGCCAAAGCCCTGTACCAAACGTGCTGAACATGCAGAAGATGAGACAGTTTTGTGGGCTCTCGCAGTTACTCTCGCCAAAACTTTGGTTCAAGTTCCCAGCACAAAACTCCAGTTCAAGTTCCCAGCAAGGTTCTGGTGTCAGCATGTCCACTGTTCAGCAAGGTTCTCAAGGAAGTGTATGGCAAGAAACCCACTATTCTGGACCTAATTCAGGTGACCAAAGTGCAAGATGGCAAGGCTCCAATTTACCAGATTGAAGGCATTTCGGAAGATGCAGACAGTTTGTTGGTTGGCAAAGACATGGTACCTCTCCGGCAGATCGACTAGTTTAATTGGCAACTATGACACTCCCATTGCCTGCATCCTCAATGGCAGCTCTGGCATTGTTGGCATCAGCAAAACGTGTTGTGAGCAAATCGGACTTGTGTACACCTGTTAGGGCAACACAGGCTGACTAAGTCTGCTCACCTAAGAGTGCCAAGAGTCTAAGCAGGCAACAAGGAAGTGGAGTAAACCTGATGACTAAGACCTATCTACAGTATAGGTACCTGTGGATGATCCTAAGAGACCAAGTCTGAAGAGACAGTCCCCAGGCAGAGTAGGCCTTATATTTATACCTCTGTGGTGGAACCTGCTAGAACATCTTGCTTACTCAGCCTAGTCAGGTGATCAGGTCATATGACCAAGGATGAGGTCATATGAGGTCATGCACAGCCATGCACAGCAGGTCACCTGACCATCCAATCCTTCCAGCAGGTTCCAGCACATGCCAAGGTATACCAGCTACTTCCATGTCATAAAGGCTTAGTCATGTCTCTTGACCAACCAATGAGCTGGTGCCCTGACATCACCCCCCCTTCTAGACATGCTGTCCCAGCATGTTGATACTCCTTCTTCTGCTTTTCCCTTCTTCTTTCCAGATGTCCAATCAAGAGACCCCTTTTA